>NC_056745.1:1403441218-1403741218 GCF_019279795.1 Protopterus annectens
GGAAATAAAACAGGCCTATTGTAATTTGTTGACTTCAAGCCAAAATTTATCAAACTGTTAGACTGGTTTGAAACTGTGGTGTACTTAAAATAATTTTCCACTATTGTATGTGTTATTTGGAAAATATAGAAGTGTAACTATTATTTAATATTTATGTTTGATTGCAAATAAATAATAAAAGAATAAGGTAGCCCTATTTTAATTTACTGATGCTATTCTCAAATGGTGAAGTCAACCAGAAAGTGCAGTGTGCTTAAAACTGTTTTTATTGTTTCTAATTGTAATCAAGTTAAATGTAGAAGGAGAACTCAATGAATATGTATTATTTGAGTGCAGATAAATAGTAAAGGAATACATCTGGTCTGTTCTAATCTGTTGAATGCAAGGCAGCATTTCTGAAATGGTGTGGAACTCTGAAAATGTTGCATACTTTATCTAGTGTTGTTTTTACGTATAATTAGGATATACATAGAAGGATAACTATTAATGAATACATATACTTTTTTGCAAATAAATTGTAAAAGAACACTAAGCCAAATTTGTGCTATTCCAAGCAAGTGTGCACGTGCATGTATAAATGTTACTTAAAGTAAAGCAAATGCATTTTCTTTGTAGGATGGCCCAAAGCACTTTTTGGTATGGGAGTCTCAATAAATATTTGGCAGTCTGAGTGATGCTCACTGTGGAAGAAGCTAGGAGTCTATGCTGTAACAAAACACCGTCACACACTAGTGTGTGTATGCGTGTGTGTGTGTATGAGTGTGTGTGTGTGTGTGTGTGTGTGTGTGTGTGTGTGTGTTCATATGCATGCTTATGTGTATATGTATGTGTTTGTGTGCCTTTAGACTCACTAGGGCATGTGTGCATTTGAGCATGTGCATGTTTATGTGTATATGTGTGTGTGTTTGTTTATGTGTATATACACTCACGAGTGTGTGTGTGTGAGCATGTGTATGTCAATTGCACTAAACGTAAAGAGGAATATTACAGATTCCTAAAATGTTTACAGCACAACATAGTGGCCGTTTCTGATTTCTTCTACTCAGTTTTAAATATTTCCCTATAGGGTCTTCCCTTCAGCACATACCCCACCTCTCTGTGATGAGCCATGCATTAAATGATATACTGCTGCACAAATAATAACGAGTTATTTCGTTTTTAACACCAGATCACTATTTACAGTGAGTCTTCTGAACAGTGTAACCTCTTTTTTTTCATTCCATCAAGCTTGAGGCAGTATTTCATTGTCATATTATGTCATATTATTTAGCAGTTAAAATGAATATTCTAGAGTACTGCAGTCCAATATAGCTTTTCAGTACAATAGTTCTACATATGGCTGATCTTTAACAGGTCATCTGCTGTTGTTACATGTATGTTTACATGTGAAGTGTTAATTATTAAAGTATCTGTGCTTTTATGGGAGATAGTGCCACTGGGATTATGTCATGTGACCCATGCATTTTGAGTTAGTCTGTAGTAATCACATTTACAAGTATGTATATGCCTCCTTCTTATTCATCTTGACAGTATGTATACTTTACAGTTGCACACATACTATAACTATCATCCTGAATGTTTCCTAAATATTATGCCCTGCATTGTCATTCTTACTGTTTTAGTAGGACATGGACACCATTATTACTGCTGTGGATGTTTGTGTTTTGCTTATCTCCAAAGTTGTGAAAGTGTGGAGTTAGTTTAAGTGGTGGGAATATACAAACAATAGTGATAAACTGTTTTCTTACAGTTGTGCATTTGAGCAATTGTGATTGATGAGTTAGTATTTCAGATAGCTTGAAGTCAGCTGTTCACATGGTAGGCATGTGTCATATTTTCAGGTCAAAGCAAACTAAAACATGAGCATTCACAGGCTGGTTAAACTTTATAACATACACATTGTGTTGGGGGCTAATATAGTAGGTTTATAGGCTAACGACCACCAGAGCCTTTATAAGTCTAGCCAAGCAGTCTAATTCAGTTGTGATCCTATGTATTATGAATATTTATTAGGAGTGGGTATGTTAGTTGAGAAATTTCTAGAGATGATATGGTGTGGGGGTATGTTAGTCTGGAGATTACTGTCTGCCTCTGCCTATCATGAGTGCCAGACCCATGGTGAATTTCTGATTTTCCATCCATTGGTCAAGGTTATACTTAAATAGGGTTAATGATGGACTCTGCTTCACATGGATGGGCAATCTGTTCCAGAGCACGGGGATCCTCTGAGATACATATATTTCTAACCAACATGTCTTATTTATGTCACAAGCAACATTTAAATACTTGTATCTAGTAGTTCTGATGCTGTTTATTTTGTGGATGTGCAAATGATCCATCACAGCTAGATCTCAGGATGCTTTGTAAGCCAGGCATTGATTGCTTCCCAGTAACTTGCAGGAGACAGAGTATAGAGAGAGTGCTTTAAGGTGATCCATATAAGACCAATGTGTTTATATCCTGGATTCTCCTGGTAAGGAACCTTTGTGGGTGTTCCAACCATTGCAATTATCTACTCAGGTATAAGCCAAAGGGGTATTATACTCAATGACAGGTCTGATGAGGACTGAATAAAGTGGCTGTATGACTTCTTTGAACCTGGATGCAATGCTCTTACTTATAAATTGGGTGGCATAGAATGATTTTCTTACTACCCTGGCCACATGTTGGTCAAAGGCCAGATTAATGTCACATATATTCCTAGTTCCCTGATTACTGGGTCAACTGTTAGGGTTGTCTTATCTATGAAGTAATTAGCCTGGGTGGAAATCTTCCCAAAAGGCACTATAATACATTTCTTGGCACTGAGTTTTAGTCTGTGACTTTGGCACTAGTCTTTTGTCTGTGTTAGACCCTCTTTTTAAGATGTTTGTGTCATGGGGAGAATCTATGATAGATCCCAATTTGGAGTCATCTGTAGCCTTGGTCAGCCATAGGTTCTTGACATCAACCTTTACCTCTGAGACGTAGATGCCAAATAGAAGCACTCCCAGATGGAGCCCTGATGTACCCTGCTGGAGACCGGTCCTTTAGTGGATCCTAACTTCCTGGGTCCTATCTGGGTGCCAGCTGGCAATCCATCAACTTATGTAGGGGTTTATGCCCAGTTCAGCGAGTTTGTCAACTATACCTGAGTGGAGTATTGTATTGAATGCCTTAGCCTGGTCCAGGTAGGCAGTATTCATCATTTTTGCCTCATCAATTGCTTTGGTGACCTTCTCAAAGAAGTCTTCCAGGTTTAGTAAGTATGACCTTTTCTTGATAAAGCCAAACTTAGTTGAGTCCAGTCTCTGAAGGTTGCTTGTTTCTTTGTTGATAATTTATTAACTAAACCAAATAATGAAAAAACACATAAAGGAGCCACAATGTTAACTGCTGAAAAGCTCTTTACTGGTGCCTCCTGGTACCTTGGCTGTTGCCTTCAAGGGACTCCTGGTACCTCAGCTGTTGCCTTCAAGGGGCTCCCGGTACCTCAGCTATTGCCTTCAAGGGATCCCTTGGAGGCTCCAGTAAAGAGTTTTTCAGCAGTTAACATCATGGCTCCTTTGTGTGTTTTTTCATTATTTGTTGATAATTTCAATGATTATTTGTTAAATGGCTTTGCATATTAGACTGGTCAGACTAAAAGGTCTGTAGTTTCTGGGGTCAGTTGATGGTTCCCCCTTGTGAACTGGAATAACCATTGCAGTCCTCCTCGTGGTACAAAGCCTAATTTGGGGCTATAGTTGAAAAGTGGCTGAAGTGGCCCTGACAGGTCACATTTCAATCTATTTAGAAGGCAACCAGGGATATTGTTAGGGACTTTGGTGTGGCACTGCCAGGACCTGCTCTCTGTTCATAGTTGGAGGGAGGGTTATTCTAGTAGGTATTTCATGGGTGGAGGTAGGGGGGAGTGGGAGGGTGAGGATTGAGATGAATCTGTCAGCCAACAAATTCCCTATGATGCTGTGCTGAGTGAAGGGGCACCACTGACACCAGTTTGCTACACTGGTGTGTGCTGCCTTTGATGTTTTGGACATAGCTGTAGAAGGCCTTGTGGTTGTTTGCATCCTACATAGCTATCTTGACCTTGTAACTGGTCTTGCGGGAGTTAATTAGTCCTCTTAGTTTCCTGTTTAGTTTAACTAGAGAGCTTCTATCATTATGCTTATCGTGATTTTAGTCATGAGCTTTGCCCTTTTCTTAAGGATAGGATTCCACCAGTGTAGTTTGTTTTTAGAGTTTGTTTTGGGCTTACTTCTAGTAGGCATGGTTGTACACAGTCTCTGTGAACAATTCTGCACAAGCTGCTATGAACTCAGGGGCACTGAATTTTGACAAAGTATTGCTTAACAGGATCTAGTTTGCTTTGGAATAGTCTAACTAGGATCTAAATAGTCTAATCTAGGATTTGGTGGGGTTACTGTTGATTTTTATTTCAAATGAGATAGCTTTGTGGTCTGACCTCACCAGTGAGGACGTAACACAGGGTGGGGGGGTTAGCACTCTCCCACATTGATGAGCACCATGCCCACTATGTTTGAACCACTGGGGGATGTGCACACTATCTGGTCACAGGTATTTGTTTTAAAGTCCAGGAACTGTTGTGGCTGTGAGTATGAGGCAGCGCATGTTTCACAATCTACAGAGGGGTAGTTAAATTCTCCACTGAATAGGGTATTTTGTTTAATGGTGAGTGTGTCCAGTAGGCCTAGATAAGAGCTTTGGGATTCTAGGGACATAGAGGATGACCTATAGCTTGCTAGGATATGGTATGGGACTTTGTCTGTGGTGTATTGCATGTGGATAAATTCCAGGGGAATTGAACTATTTAACCAAAGTAGAATTATGCGTTTTGCTAATATAGACTGAAGCTCCCATACCTTTTGTCCCTATCTGTGCAGCTGATGGTCTCAATGTGTGGAAGGCACTGAAGCCTTGCACTGCTGAAGTACTTGCTGTGGATTTAAACCATAGCTCTTTAAAACACAGGTGTTTATATTCTCCAGAGTGAAGACAGCTTGTAGAGATGTGGAGTTTCTTGTTTAGGCTCCTAACATTGAGCATTAACACCTTTAGGTTTTGTTAGCTTTTATTTGCTATGTCAGTTGATTTGTCAAATTGGCATTGATTAAAAAAGGCTCCAGGGGATGAATAAAGTTTTAGCCAATATTCGGAAGCCTAGGGGAGACAGGGTCAGACTATCATTTGCAAAACAATGGGGTTTGTTAACCATGCCCTTCTATGTTGACATATATTGAATCCTCCTGGAAAGACACCAGAAAGTAATCTAATTATTGAGGTCAATCATCTTTTCTTCCTAATATGGCATCATCCTTGATGAAGATAGAATGCTGTTCAATGCAAGGCATGTACCTGCCTAAGACACACATTCAGAGACAGCAACAATGTCTCTCTTCATATAGTCAAGGAAAGTTTGTCTCAGGTCATTAAAGCCCACACAGACTATGACAGAATCGTACTGGTACCTGTGGTGTAGAGACCTGAGTGCGTGTGTAACTCGGTGGATCCTGGCTTCAGCTAAGCTACTAACTGATATCTTCTCCTTCTTCAGTCTGATGAGGGGAGCATCTGTGTTCTGCACAATGGAGTCCCCTATGATGAGAGTCCTGGGTAATGTACTTGCTTGCTTTATGGGCTTTACTCTTTGGGCTCCACTAGGTGTAGGCGTATGCATGGTGTTTGGTGTTGCTTTTGGTGGGTGCTTTTGAGATTGTTGAGGATAGGCATTGCTATTTATATGCTTAGCAGATCTTTGAGATTTGGGAAGATTGCTTTTTAGTGCCTCAGCATAAGTTGGTCTGTGTGTGTGTTGGACACTATATGTGGTGGATGTCGTGTGTGTGCTCTTGACAACCTTGTTTGAATGCAAGATGTTTGCCTCCAGTGAACTTGTGTATTTGCATCTATCTCATGTTGTGTTTATTTCTTTAAAGATTGAATGGTTGTCTGTGAACATGATACAATTGCTACATTGTCTCAGGATGCCCATATCTACCAAGCTGGCTATGGAGACAGAAATATTTTGTAATCAAAGTTTACATACACTTATACTGATTTGCATTTAAACTAATCTGATAATGATCAGCTTTGAGATTCGTGTATCTTTCTCTTCCATTTTCCATTATAAAATGACACTGTGTACAGTACTTTATTTTTCTGAACTCTTTTGTGACTTCAATGGAATGAAACTCGAGAAATTTTTTCAAGTCTGATTTTGCTGAGACTTGCTATGTTGTAGACGCTTTATAAAAATCATGTATTGTTGAGTACTTACTTTGTTAGATATTGCATCATCAGCCAGGATGCTCCATTGTAATGTCTGTATTGACTTTAACATTTGTCATCTCGGAGTAAAATGATGAAAAGAAGAATATGTTTTTTAGTGACTTTTCTCCTTACTTGGTGTGTGCGTGACCTCTGGACCTCAGAATCAGTATACTTATTTTTCTGGTGTATCTTAGCAAAGTCCCTATGGTGGAGGTGGGGGGGGGGGGTATAAGGGGCTGGCTACACTGCAAAATGAGTTAATTGTGTTATTTGTGATATTGTCAGACAATGATTTGTGTTCCCAGTGCTGTGTAGTTTAGACATTGTTGATTAATTTCTGGAAGATTCAAGAACCTGAAAGTCACTGTTTCATTATGAGCCCTGGCAAATATATAGCTTTTTGTGCACTGCATTTTGGAAGAAATCATAATTGCTACACTGCAAAAGAAAATTTATTGGAGTTCAAAAAGTACACATTTTATGAGCGTTACTCGTAAATAAGCACTTTCACTTTTGAGACCGATTCTTCATTTATGGTGTACTACAGACTACGTCTGAAAAATGAAAGGTATGACTTAACTAATCGAGTATTTCTATCCGGCAGTAGTTGCTACAACAAATGCGTAGCAACGAGTATCTTATATATAAGGTTGGTAAAGAAAAGAATTCCACCAGCATATTTTAAAATCACTTCTAATCTTTACACTGTGGTTTTCATATCATCCATTAAAATAATTACTAGAACCTGTCAAAGATATCTGCCCTCCGCATATCTTTTCAATCTGTCCATGTAAAATTATTTTATTCTACATCTAAGCATGCTCAGATTTGTGGAATTCAGTATGATAGTACTGAAGTTTGTATCACCCACTAAAATAATTACTAGTACCTATCAAAAAGTCAGCTCTACCCATATCTTTTCAATGTATCTATGTAATATTATTTTATTATACATCTAAGCATGCTCACATTTCTGGAATTCAGTATCTTGGTATTGAAAACCCAGCCACTGGGGATGCACAAGCCAGTGCATTTTAGAATGTCGGTTCCAAGCCTGGATAAATGGGGAGGATTATGTCAGGAAGGGCAAAATGACATATGTGGACAACAATACAGATTTCCATACCAGATGGGTCAAGGCCTGGGTTAACAATGACTGCCACCAGTACTGTTAGCCAACAGGGTGTTGGTGGAAATTGGGCTACTGTTGGCCGAAGGAGGAGGAGAAGAAGAGGGGGAAGGCATGCCAAAAGGCAGGAAGAGAGGAGGAAACGTAGGAGTGTGATAGTGAGGGTAGAAACTTTGAATGTTGGCAGTATGACTGCTATAGTGAGAGAGCTAGCTGATATAATGGAGAGAAGGAAGGTTGATATATTGTGCATTGCAAGAGACCAGATGGAAAGACAGTAAGGTCAGATGTATTGAAGGTGGGTTCAAATTGTTCTATCATGGTGTGGATGGGAGGAGAAATGGGGTAGGGTTTATCCTGAAGGAACAGTATGCCAAGAGTGTTTTGGAGGTGAAAAGAGTGTCAGACAGAGTGATGTTAGTGAAGCTTGAAATTGATGGTGTGACGATGAATGTTGTTAGTGCATATGCTCTGCAAGTTGGGTGTGCGATGGATGAGAAAGAGAAATTTTGGAGTGAGTTGGATGAAATGGTAGTGAGTGTACCCAAAGTTGAGAGAGTGGTGATTGGAGCAGATTTCAATGGGCATGTTGGTGAAGGGAACAGAGGGGATGAGAAAGTGATGGGTAGGTATGGTGATAAGGAGAGGAATGCAGACGGTCAGATGATAAGTGGATTTGCAAAAAGAATGGTCATGGCTGTGGTGAATAAGTATTTTAAGAAGAGGGGGAGCACAGGGTGACGTACAAGAGTGGAGGAAGATGTACACAGGTGGATTATATATTATGCAGGAGGGCCAGTTTGAAGGAGATTGGAGACTGTAAAGTGGTGACAGGGGAAAGTGTAGCTAGGTAGCATAGGATGGTGGTCAGTAAGATGACGTTGGTGATCAAGAAGAGAAGCAGGAGTAAGAGGACAGTGCCATGGATCAAATGGTGGAAGCAGTGCCACAGATCAAATGGTGGAAAAAGGGTCATTGTGAGGTAGAGTTCAGAGAACAGTTAAGACAGGCACTGGATGACACTGAAGAGTTGTCAAATAGCTGGGTAACTACAGCAGAGCTGGTAAGGGAGACAGCTAGAAAGGTGCTTGGTGTGACATCTGCACAGAGGAAGGAGTACAAGGATACCTGGTGGTGGAATGAGGAAGTACAGGAGAGTATTCAGAGAAAGAGTTTGGTGAAGAAGAAGTGGGATTGTCAGAGAGATGAAGAAAGCAGGCAGGAGTATAAGGATATGAGACATATAGCAAAGAGAGAGGTGGCAAAGGCTAAGGATAACGTGTATGCAGAGTTGTATGAAAGGTTGGACACAATGGGGGGGGACCTGTACCAATTGGCTAGACAGAGGGACTGAGCTGGGAATGATGTGCAGCAGGTAATGGTGATAAAGGATAATGAGGGAAACGTACTTACAAGTGAGGAGAGTGTGTTGAGCAAATGTAAAGAGTATTTTGAGGGGCTGATGAATGAAGAGAATGAGAGAGATAGAAGGTTGGATGATGTGGGGATAGTGAATCAGGAAGTGCAGTGGCTTAGCAGTTGCCAGTAAGGACAGCTATGAAGAGGATGAAGAATGGAAAGGCTGTTGGTCCAGATGACATACCTATGGAAGCATGGGGGTGTTTAGGAGAGATGCCAGTGAAGTTTTTAACCAGATTGTTTAATGAAATCTTGGAGGGTGAGAGGATGCCTAATGAGTGGAGAAGAAGTGTTTTGTTACCAATTTTTAAGAATAAGGGTGATGTGCAGAGCTATAGTAACTGCAGAGGGATAAAACTGATCAGTCACAGGATAAAGATATGGGAAAGAGAAGTGGAAGCTAAGTTAAGAAGGGAGGTGATGATTAGTGAGCAGAAGTATGGGTTTGTGCCAGGAAAGGGGACTACAGATGTGATGTTTGCTCTGAGGTTGTTGATGGAGAAGTATAGAGAAGGTCAGAAGGATTTGCATTGTGTCTTTGTGGACTTAGAGGAAGCATATGACAGGGTGCCTAGAGAGGAGTTGTGGTATTGTATGAGGAAGGCAGGAGTGGCAGAGAGGTATGTAAGAGTGGTACAGGATATGTACGAGGGTACTGTGACAGTGGTGAGGTCTGCAGTAGGAGTGACAGATGCATTTAAGGTGGAGGTGGGATTACATCAAGGATCAGCTTTAAGCCCTTTCTTATTTGCCATGGTGATGGAAAGGTTGATAGATGAAGTCAGGCAGGATTCCTGGTGGACTATGATGTTTGCCGTTGACATTGTGATCTGTAGTGAGAGTAGGCAGCAGGTTGTGGAGACCCTGGAGAGGTGGATATATGCTCTATAGAGGAGAGGAATGAAGGTAAGCAGGACTAAGAAAGAATATATGTGTGTGAATGAGAGGGAGGGTAGAGGAATGGTGAGGAAGCAGGGAGCAGAGGTAGTGAAGGTGGATGAATTTAAATACTTGGGATCAACAGTTCAGAGTAATGTTGAGTCTAGAAGGGAGGTGAAGAAGAGTGTACAGGCAGAGTGAAGTGGGTGGAGAAGAGTGTCAGGAGTGATTTGTGATAGACAGGTACCAGTAAGAGTGAAAGGTAAGGGCTACAAGAAGGTAGTGAGACCAGCTATGTTATACGGGTTGGAGGCAGTACCACTGACAAAAAGGCAGGATTCAGAGCTTGAGGTAGCAGAGTTAAATATGTTAAGATTTGCATTGGGTGTGACAAGGATGGACAGGATTAGGAATCAGTATATTAGAGGGTCAGCTCAGGTTGGATGGTATGGAGACAAAGCCAGAGAGGCAAGATTGCATTGGTTTGGACATGTGCTGAGGAGAGATGCTGGGTATATTGGGAGAAGGATGCTAAGGATGGAGCTGCCAGGTAACATGAAAAGAGGAAGGCCTAAGATAAAGTTTATGGATGTGGCGAAGAGGACATGCAAGTGGTTGGTGTGACAGAGCAAGATGCAGAGGACAGGAAGAAATGGAAACAGATGATCCGCTGTGGCAACCCTAATGGGAACAGCCAAAAGAAGAAGTATCTTGGTATTGAAGTTCATATAACATCTTTTGCTGATGATGTAATGATGATGCAATGATATACTTTTCCACTCCATTCTTTTGACTCAAGCCAAAGCTCCAAGTAATAAAGGATTTCAGTTATATTTTCATCTGTAAATTTCAGCACTGATACTTTTAAAGGAAGAATAATATTTTACTCCCTCTTCTCTGTTAAATAACTTTGAAATTGCTAGTAAATAAATGTAATAAAAACAAAGATTCTTATGCTTTCACTATGAGTGGGCAAAAAAGCAAATACACTGAGGATCAAAATCCTGAACAGCATTTGCCAAAAAAATACTGACGAGAAACACTTTTTAAAGTATTTCTTTCAGAGGGGAACCCCCTCCCCCATCTTATATATACCAACTCCATGGTTGCACCAACTAGAAGAAAGGGGAAATTCCTCTCAAAGATTCACTTCTGGTACAACTTGACAACAGTAAGTTCCTATGGAGGAACTCCGATTGTCAGCAAGTTGAACCTTAGGCAACTGAAGCTTAAGCAGTCAGTCTTCGTCTACCAGTAGGTTACCTGATTCTTATATGTATATAGCTTTTCTATAGTTCTTCATACTGTATTCACACCAGACAGAAACAAACTGATGAAGCAGGGCAAGCGGGTTCAAACAGAAGTACACCAGACGTATTAAGTCCTTAACGCAAATTTATTTCAGTGCAGGTTAAGACAGCGTTTTCGCTACTCAAAAGTGGTAGCTTCTTCAGAGTAAATGGGTACAAATAAAAGCACATTTATATGATTTATTGATATAAATGTGCTTTTATTTTGTACCCATTTACTCTGAAGAAGCTACCACTTTTGAGTAGCGAAAACGCTGTCTTAACCTGCACTGAAATAAATTTGCGTTAAGGATTTAATACGTCTGGTGTGCCATAGTTCTTCATACTATTAAAGTTGATCTTACCAGATGAATAAAGTTACATTTTAATATGTTTTTTCAAGAGAATCAGTCATCAAGAACATTTTCCTAAATTACTTTACATTATTAATAAAACAGTCACAAGGCTTCTGAAGAAAATGTTATAATGCATTAACAAAATTGTTACATCCTTCATTTGTAAAGATAAAAAACACAGCTGGAATCTTAGCAAACTTGCATACCCTCAAAATAAAAAGGAATCTTAAAAATTATGAACTTTAGAACCTATTACCTAGTCATCAGATTTATCAAACTACTAAAAATTACAGACTTCATCCAATCGAACAAATTAACTCCCATTTTGCTAAATCTTCTGCTGGATCATACATAAAAGTTTGACATGAACTGTAAACCATTTTAACTCTGTTGATCTCATCTTATAACTGGTGCTACTACCTTACTTTGGCATTCAGAGTTATTGTGTGCAGAAGTGTACATGCATCAGGCATTGTGTGCAAACATGTACATGCATCAGATATAGTGTACAGACGTGTACATACATCAGGCATTGTGTGCAAACGTGAACATGCATTTTTCACACTGTGCTTTGTATGTTGTCTTGGACTACCTGATTCATGAATATGGGATGGGGATAGTCACAGCAGTGTACAAAAGACATCCCATTTTCTGGAATGGCACACCGGAATGCCTCACACACTACTATGTACCAGGTGCTGCTGTGCCAGGAGTGTGGCAATGTGTTGTATACACTGAGAGCGTTACACAACATAGGAATATAATGTACATTTAGTAACTGAGTAAAGTATAGTGTGCCTATCTAAGTTACATTACACACTGGTACACACACCTAGAGAACTGAATTCACTAAAATGGCATGCAGTACTCACTCAAAAATCTAAAAATCATAATGTTGACTGTTCATACTTTGTATATGTTGCTAAATAGTGGAACTCAATCCCAACAAATAACAGAAGTATCTCATCTTATCTACAAATTAAAATGTCTTTGAAGTCACACCTGTCTAGAAAATGGAGCTGTATTGTAACAATTTACCTTCATAATGCTGATCACGTTATGGTCGACCCCGCTTCCATGAATACCGAACTGCGACTTTTCAAAACATCGAACACCAAATTTCCGAACAGCAAAATCTCGCCCCCTTTTTGACCCATGTTAGCACTGGTGTGGAGGTGCAGCGCAGTCAGAAATGTTGAATTCGAAGTTTTTTCGACATTCGAAAGTTTTCGCGGTTCTGGTTTCACGGAAACAGTTTGGTGATGTGGCCAGTCGATTATATGTGATTGACATTATGAAGGTAAACCTGTTGTAACAACCCCATAGCTAAGACCTCTTCCTACTCTAAAACTAATCCAGCCTATAATTTATAATCCAGTGAAATCATGGGTATCTAAAAAATTGTCCTGCCTTTTTACCAAATCCATTACTAAGTCCATACCTTTCAACTTATTAGTGCAGGAAATCTGAACAAAACCTAAAATATTGGGGGGACAAAAGCCCAAAAACAGGGACAGATTTTAAACATTGCTGTAATAAACTTCAAACATTGCTGTTATAATAGGATTTGGGTTAGCATGCATTTTCTGAAGGATATGACGTCTGAAACTGAAATGTATGCCACTATTTAGTGACTTAAATCCTCAGTGACTTGACAGAAAATCACAAATTTAATTAGGAACAGGCCAAAAATATGAGACAAAAATCTGGACATTCTGTGAAAATCTGGGTGAGAGGTATGACTAAGTCTCTTCCCCATACAGTGAAATCAAACAAATATCCCAGCTTTCTCACACCTGTACTGCACTAATCTCCTAGTTACATATCTCACATGATGTTAACAGTCTGAGTAAAATATGCATATACTTCACTTGCTGTCTGTGTGCTAAAATTAAAGAGGGAGTATATACATACACTGTAAATAAAGGTGAATGTTCCATTTGTGTGTGTGTGTGTGTGTGTGTGTGTGTGTGTGTGTGTGTGTGTGTGTGTGTGTGTGTGTGTGTGTGTGTGTGTGTGCGTGTGCGTGTGCGTGTGTGTGTGTGTGTGTGTGCGTGTGTGTGTGTGTGTGTGTGTGTGTGTGAGCATACTATGCTGTATATACTATGTTATATAGATGTGCCTGAGCTTAACATGCTATAAATATTATATAGTTTATGCAGCATGGTGATCACTTGGTATTTTATGCACTATTGAGTGTTATATACTATATTTTTACTGTTAGCTCATGTAAGTGTATGTAATGTGGAGTTTTGCTCCATGGGCCTCTGCTGAAAACTTCTGTAAGTCAGTTCTTTTTCATGGCACAGCTTGTATCTAAAGGTATTGTGTCCAGATGCAGGGATGTAACTGTTCCACTGTACTTGGCACTTACTAGGGCAGTTATTGAATATAATGCTGCTTTTGGTATGTACAATGATCACAACACATTCTCACTAAAACAAATCAAGGGCCTAAATTGTAAAAGCTATGCAGACTATCTCACTGTCTCTCTTTTCAATATCATACAGGCTGCTGAGAGTTGACCTCTTCTGTGTGTATGGAGCTTCAACAGACCCAGTTCTGTCAGACTTATTGCAAATCTGTAAGTCCAGTGATAAGATAAATACCCACTCTGTCATTAGGGACTTTCCTACTGTCTGATGGATTGCTTTTTTAACATGCAAATACAGTGCTCATCCGTATAAGCTGTGCAACACATTAGTTGATGGTGGTGGTGGGGAAGGGGGCTGCATTTCTGCCAGCTCAGCATCTTCAAATATTGTGTGACTGGACTCACATGGGGTACTCCACTGGGACCATCATGTACTCCAACACCTACACTTTTATGAATGGGTTGCCCTATTGGGACCATCAGGTACTTCAATGTCCTCACTTTTATGAATGGGTTACCCTTTTGGGGCCATCAAGTACTCCATTGCCCACACTTTTATGAATGCGTTACCCTTTTGGACCATAAGGGAATCCAGTACTCACACTTTATGAATGACACTCATTTAGGAAGGGGATGATTTGCATATGTACCCCATGCATAGAGTACATATCCTCCATAATGGGGTAAGATAGCCTACAATGGTTTACTGCATTGTGCAACATTCTTTATGAATAGCAACAAGCTTTCGAAGTCTGTTCCATTGTGCATGAAGCTTATGAATTGCACCCTTAGCATCTGAATTGAACTTACTTAAAAAGATCGCATTTTTGTCAGCTACTACTGAATATCACCAACAAAATACTAGATAAAAACATGCTTTCACTTCCACTTTTTACTAGTCAGTCTGAAAAGAAATAAAGACACTATTGGTTATGATAAGTTATCTTCTAGGGAACCTAATATGTGAATAACTGTAAATAAGCCCTTGTCTAGAGTGGTTAATAAGACTAGTCTCACCTGTCCATCACTGTTGAATCACAACCTCATGAACAGCTGTCACCATACGTATAGTTTACAAGGTGTGTAGGGAATGGAAGCAGATTGTCAGGCTATATTTCCATATCTCACAGATAGACAGACAGACACACACACACACACACACACACACACACACACACACACACACACACACACACACACACACACACACACACACACAAACACACACATGCTCATGCAGATAGGCAGATGGACACATGCATGCAAGCACAAAGACAGAGACCTGTGTACACACACAAGCATGCAGGCAGCCAGATAGACACGTGCAGAAACATACACACACACACACACACACACACACACACACACACACACACACACACACACACACACACAAAGAATCACCAGTATACCATCCACAGGACTTTGTGGTGAACCTGAAGTACCCTGAGAAAAATGATGTGAACCTGTAGAGGACATACAGAGTCACAAAATATGCCCCAGCCAAGAAGTGGACTAGGGAACCTCTAGCTGTGATGTCACAGTCCTACTTGGTGCACCACTGTACCACCCAGGATTAAAACAAGAGGGAGCTGAAATTTCTTGGAAGGAAATCTGGAACAATATATATACATGCTAACCATTAACAAAATGTATATATATATATATATATATATATATATATATATATATATATATATATATATATGCATATTCAATTCATGACATATATACCATACATGACATTCAGTTCATGACATATTTACCATACAGAATTTGGATTTCCTGTTGTATTATATGCTTACCTGTATTCCCAGATGAAGCTGTATATTCATTGTATGAAAATGGTGAGGCAGATACTAAACATTTTTGGGAATTTTAACTTATTAAAAATAATTGTAATAAAATGTTCTTGTTTCTCAGGAAGGGAAGGGTTATGAGAACTTCTCCAACTGGTTTATAGGTTCATAGGTAAGTACTGGGCTAGCTGCCCTTGTGGGCCATTTTAAATCCAGCCAGTTGCTCTTTTTGTGCTCAAAATAACCTATCTTATTTGGTTAGAGATTGGCCTTACCCATCCCATAGTCAGTAGTTATACATTACCCGTAATGAGAATAACTGGGATCATACCATAGATAATATGAGGGGACCCACCCCCATGTATGTGTTAAAACATTTAGGAGCTGCTTTTGTCCAGTAGTAGTACAGGGGGCAATTCTGAGGTCAATTTTCTGTTTCCCATTCATAGATCTAAGATGCACTTGAATGTGGACAGGTTTGAGCTTTGTTTTATGTGGATTAGGAGTCTGCTCCACAACAGTGGTATCCCCTGTGAGATATACTAGTCTCCCCAAACTGTTCTATTGATGTTGCAGAAGAGATTTATATCCCTAGACTGAGTATGTCTGATGCCCTTTGATATGCTCATGTGCAGTAAATTTATTAGCAATGGGTAAGTGGATGCCTTGTATACCAGACACAGGTCACCTCCTAGCAGTCTGTAAGGTACCGAGTGTAGTGACAGGGCTTTGAGTCGGTACATGTAGGACATGTTGTTTAGGACTTGTATCCTTTTAATAAGGTATCTCTGTGGGCATTCCAGTTGCTGCATGTGTTGGAACAGATATGTGCCAAAGGGGGCATTATATTCAGTGACTGGCCTACAGGGGGGTTGATAAAGGAGGACAATAACGTCCCGAGATCTGGACACAGTCCCTTTGTTTATAGGCTGTGCACTCTAGAAGGAATTTCTTACAACAATGGACACATGAGGACAATGACATCCCGAGATCTGGTCACAAGCCCTTTGTTTATAGGCTGTGCAATCTAGAAGGAATTTCGTACAACAATGGACACATGAGGACAATGACATCCTGAGATCTGGACACAAGCCCTTTGTTTATAGGCTGTGCAATCTAGAAGGAATTTCTTACAACAATGGACACATGAGGACAATGACATCCCAAGATCTGGACACAAGCCCTTTGTTTATAGGCTGTGCAATCTAGAAGGACTTTCTTACAACAATGGACACATGAGGACAATGATATCCCGAGATCTGGACACAGGCCCTTTGTTTACAGGCTGTGCAATCTAGAAGGAATTTCTTACAATAATAAACACATGTAGGTCAAAAATGAGGTCACAGTCCACAAAAGTTCCCAAATCCCAAGCAACTGAGTCAACTCTTAGGAGTATATCGTCAATATGGTAGTTCCCTGGGGTATATGACTTTCAAAAGGATACAATAATGCATTTTTGGCATTTAGTATCAGTCCATGATTATGGCACCAGTTATTTATTTTGGACAAACCTTTCTACAGGATGGCTAAGTCAGTTGTGGCTACAATGACTGCTTCTAGCTTGCAGTCATTTAAATGCTTCGTCAGCCAGAGCCCTTTGACATTGGCTTTTACCTCAGAAAAGTGGATGCCAAACAGGAGAGGCTCTAGCAAAGAACCCTGAGGGACTCTACTGCTGACTGGTCTCCTTGTGAAGGTAACTTCCCCTATTCTGATTATCTGCATCCTATCTGTTAGCCAGTTGGCAATCCAGTGGATGACATACGAGTTTATTCCCAGTTTATTTCGCTTTTCTACTATGCCTGAGTAGGGAATTGAGTTAAAAGCTTTGGCCAGGTCAATGTATGCAGGTTTGTACCATTTTTGACTTTATCCATTGCTTTGGTCACCTTTTCAAAAAATCTTTTTAGGACCTGGTTTTGTGTGATAGTTTTTTTCATAGTAACCATAAAGCCAAATGCTTATACGTATATTGTAGTTCAGACCTTTTCTTCACTTGTTACATTCTTTACTGAGAAAAATGGATAGGCTTGAACATTTTTTTGAATAATGAGGAAATGTTTGTCAAAAAATCATGCAATTTGTTAAACTGTCAAGAACATTTCAACAAAGGAATTTTATGCTTCAAAAAGGAATTCTTTGCCTACTTGGATAACCCAAACCACTATTCTGGGCTCCCAACATAAATGAACTATCCAATAAAAGAAAAAAAAAACATAAAGTATACAGTAGATCAAAAGACCCACAAACAAAGGATAGCATTAGACCATTGAATAAAACTTGAAAAATACCATTTGGTTTACTATGGCAACCAATGAGCTTAGGTTAGTGTTTGAAGCTAAAGACAATTACAAATTCTGCTTTAGCTGTGATGAGGAAACTAAGAAATAATACTCTGCATTTACTCTGACATTATTCATAATGGCACCACCTACTCTGATCCAATAGACATTCCAAACACACTAGCAAACAAATTCAGTACAAACTTTATCCAAGGGATAACTAACCAAGACTCATTTATCTCTGAAGCTCTCAGGCCTCCCTTCATCTTTAAAGATCATGTACATAAGGTGCTAACCAAGATTAAAAATATTTCCTTCATGGGACATGATAATATATCTGGCTATTTAATTAACAATACTAAACAGGCCCTGACACTCCTTAGACTAATTAACATGAGTTTAGCCACTGGCTTTGTCTGTGAGATTTGGCAAATAGCATTATTGAGGCTACTCCATAATGGTGACCCCACCTTTTACCCCAGCAATTAGAGACCCATCAGTCTGATGAGTCTTATTTGGAAAGCCATGGAACATATTATAACTGATCTGATCTGATAAACTATGACATTAAAAATTTCATTAGGATAGACCCACAGCAAGTTTGCTTTGTTAGGGATACATCCTGTCTAACGAATCTGGTCATCTTCTTCAGAAGAGTAACTCAAGCTGGTGACAGTGGCCATGCTGTTCATATGGCATACCACGATCTGGACAAGGGATTTGAGATCTCCCCTGCTGGCATAGTTAGTAAGACTAATGCATTGCAAACAGATCTCTGAGTGATAAGATTCATAGCAAGTTGGCTGAAGGACACAACCCACACAGTCAGGGTGGAAGGTATCTCATTAGAGGTTATGAAGGTAACCAGCAGTGTTCTACAGGACTCAGTGCTGGACCTCTTTTGCTTGGCATTTACTTTTCTGAGCTCTACATCTCAAACCAAGACTTCCGGCTGATCAAACTTGCAGATCACTGTAAACTGAGAGTCATTGTCAAGTCCCCCTCTAATGTCCAAGACCTTCGTCAAGAATTTACACTTGTAAAAATCTGGTACACTAAAAATAGGCATAAATTACACGTAAAAATGGAATATAGTCACATTTGGTAGACTGCCACTCTGTCCAACATACAACACAGAAAATACAACACTTCAAAATGAGAATTTTGTTCGAGACCTTAGAACTTGAGTTGATAATTCCCTCTCCTTTGATCATTATGTAACAACAGCAGTCAAGAAGGCCTTCTGCTTGGCAGATGCATCATCAGAGAGTATGAAGGTGACCAGCAGTGTCCTTCAGCACTCAGTGCTGGGACCCCTTCTGCTCAGCATTTTCTTCTATGGATCACAAACTAAGAGCTCTGGCTGATAAAGTTTGCAGATGACTGTAAACTGGGAGTCATTGTCAAGTCCTCTTCTGACACCTAAGTCCTTTAGCAAAAGCTTACACTTATAAATGCCTGGTGTGTTTAAATTATATGCAAAAATGTACAATAGTCACATTTGATAGACTGCCCCCCACAACATACAACATAGATAATACCCTACTCCAAAATGACAATGTTGTTAGGGATCTTGGAACTTGAGTTGATAATTCACTCTCCTTTGATCATCATGTCATGACCGCAGTTAGGACATCCGACTCGCCACAGCTGATTGTCAACGGAATATCATCCAAATCTAAAAAAGTCATCATTCCCCTATATTTAACATTGATTAAACCACTTATTGAATACAGTGGTCTCTTTGAGATGTACCTCACTAAACATATCAAGCAAATGGAAAGACCCCGGAGGTTCCTGACTGAGAAGATATTGGGCTTAAGAGCCTAAGCTATCAGAAAAGATGTGATGCTCTGTCCCTTTTTCTGTGTTTCATACACTCCTGTGGGGAAATCTATGCCTTGCATACTGAGTTTGGCTCAATGGTTAAGGTCTTCAGCTCATAAGAGCCTTTAAGGACCCAGTGGTACTGGATCCTACATATATCCATAAATCAAACAGTCTCACAAATACTAGAACTGGAAATTTGAATCTTCACCAACATATAAATAAGACATGGTGGACAGACAGGTTCTTTACACAGCACCTACCCCACATCTACAATAGATTTCCATCATAAATTAAGCAGAGCGATGCATTATCGTCATTCAAATGGGAAATGGACAACTGGATGGGTTTTCACAAACTCACTTCTGGCTTAACTGGCTTGGCCCTCCATAAAAATGGAGGTGCAGTCTTTGGTGTGTGTTGGGGTTACTGCAAGTTTTAAATGGTTGCAAGACTCAACTGCTTTGCATTTCATATGATCAATGAACAATACATTATAGTTAATCCTTAATCAAGAGATAGGTAAAGTCCTTTTAACACTCATCTGTGATTAAAATGTTTATTTCTTTAATAGTCACATTTTTTATTGTTTTATATTGTGAAACCTTGTTGTTATCAAAAGTAGTTTGCAAAGATGTGTTAAAAGTACAGAACTGACCATGTGGAATTTTGATATTAACAGGATAAAACATATACGTTTTAATTTTTAGCATGATAATTAGACAATGTCACTTCACTACCCCATGTCCAAAGTCTTCTGTCCATCCAGCTGCTCTCTAAAAAAGTGAAACAAGCACATGTAAGTCTGACTACTGCTGCTGCTGCTGCAAAGTTATCTTATCCCACTGCCTAAAGAACTTGCACAGCTGAATTTCACCTGCAGTTGCAAAGGTAAGGTTCACAAGGAACAAATACACTGAGTTAAATCTATGTAAGGCAATTTCCAAGACTCGAACTAGTAACTTAATTTGTTAAGCCATGCATTAGTGTGTTTTGTTTTGTAGTGTTGAATCTGTTGGAAGGATATCCCCAGCCCCACATACTCACCCACACTTGCAGACAGGCCTTTTACTGCTGAAGGTGAAGCTACATTAAGACTTCAGCACATTTTACTCTTATCAGTGTAATATATCCTGGAAAGACATTGAAAAGCCCATAACTATAAAATTAGATGCTGTGACTTGAGTCAAGTATTTAGAGGTCAGACACCTTATCTTTGTATCCATGAACATTCTGCTTCACTGATTGTTTGTTTATGGTGGTAAACTATCTGTGGGGGAATGTTCCCACTCTGTTTGCTCTGAGCCCCTGCCCATCCACTCCAGCACCTCTACTCTTATCCTAAGCACACCACTACCCCTCAGTCCTATGGTCAAATTAAATACAACTCTACCTTGTCCACACCCACATTTCATTCACACCTTACTTTCTTTTATTTAGCCAAACTTATCTGCTCTCCCTTACATCCATCACCTTGAATTCTCATCCTCTCTACTATAATTATTTGCATCTTTCTCTACTTTACCATCACAATACAATCACCACCTCAAACTATCTTACATTAACTCCAGCCTTACCACCTTCTCTTCTACTATACACACAAACTAACATTGCACTATAAATTTACTACTGACCAATCACATCTCCCTCACCCATCCTTATCACAAACTGCAAGGCAAAACACCTAACCACATTATCAAAGCTCAATCTGAAGTCAAAACATTTCCAACCTTACCTTCAGCTGCACGCATATCACATGATAACATAATCTCTATTTACACCTGATATTACATTCAAACACACAAATGCCACTTTTACTATTTTTAAACCCACTATCACAGTTGACATGCTCCTCCTAACCTGCCTAGCCTCTTTACTCTTAATTCCCAACCTCACTACAGCTATATCCTCACATACCCCCACACACCAATACACAACAACCGGCTCCAACCCTCTCCCCAATAAACAACACAACTTCTCACATATCTTCTCCCAGCTTTTCCCTATATCCTCCCATATTATTCAAGCCACAAACTGGCCTCCTCACCTTTTATGAAACCGCACTTTACACCAGTACCATCACCTAGGAATAAAAACACTTCCCATGGTACTTATTCTTCAATATCTATCTACTCAAATGTGGAGACATACATCCTAACCCTGGCCCACCCTCTAATCCTAACCACAAGAGTAACCCCAAAAATGTAAACATACTTACACTGAACCTTAGAAGTATATGTAATAAAATGGCCCCACTGCATGCCTGGATTGATCAAAATAAACCTGACATACTAGCCCTTACTGAAACATGGCTACGCTGCAACGTAAAAGACTCAGAAATAATACCACCAAACTTTGCAATAACCAGAAGAGATGGATCTAAAAAAAGTGGAGGGATAGTACTTCTATATCCCTCTAGTTCAACATCACACCCCACACCAGTAATACACCCATCTTTTCCAATGCTGAGGTACTAATCTCTTTTTTAAACCTCAACATATCAAAAAAAATTTGCATAATAGTAATATATATTCCACCAGGTAACAATATACCAGTGTTGGAAAATATGTTAACCGGGACATCCCAAACAATAAACCTCAAAACAGTAATATTAACAGGCATAAATATAAATTGTCAAACCATAGCTTCCAACTCCCCCACAAATAGTATAAATCTGTGTGTTTTCTCAGCTTATCAGTACTCCAACAAGAGACAGCAAAGATCATATCTGCCAGTCCACCCTAGAATGGATCCAAGTATCCCACCCTGCTGCCAATTACTCCTGTTCTGGTACACTGGTCTAGCTCCCTTAGTGAACATCTACCAGCTTATTCCCCTAGAACAAACCCCAACACCTAAGAGTACACACTATAAAATCAGTTAGGAACTAATTTTTGTCAGCATAACTTCAACAATGTCCTACATGAAATAGACTTCACACCCTTAAACAACTACCCCTTAATGCTGCTGCACTATACTTTAATAACACCTTCCTTCACATACTTAATACCCCAGCTCCCAAACTACCCCTTAATGATGCTGCACTATACTTTAATAACACCCTCCTTCACATACTTAATACCCCAGCTCCCATTCAATGGAAAAGAATCAAAAAGAACCCAGCACCATGGCTCTCTACAGAATGTAACCTGGTCAACCTGGAAACAAAACAAAAATTAACAAAATCATATTAACTCGAGCACTCGAGAGACTTGAACCTCAGCACTGAAATAAATAGGACATGCTGGAGGGACAGATTCATAACCCAGAGGCTCCCTTCACTCTGGAATAAAATCCCAGTCCAGGTTAGGCAGAGTCCCTCATTGACTCTCTTCAAGAGGAATCTTGATGAGTGGATGGGAGAATGTAGGTTTACCCCGGGTATCACTTCTGTGTCACTGTTCGACAGAGGCACAGTATACTAACGTTGAAAAAGGGCATAGCAAAATTAATTTAAAATGGGTGGCGAAAGCCAAACACACTCTGGCTAGGCTTATAAATGCCCTAGGGCAGATAGCCTAGTATGAACCTATGAACCTATGAACCTATGAACTTCAAAACACTGGCCGGGATTCACTAATCCTCCGTGTAAGACTAATTAAGTCTTACACGGAAACTGCAGTCTAAGAGTATGATGTCAGCGAGTCATGCATATATGCGCTGACTCAACTCTAAGGCTAACACGGAGCATGCACGAGTGCAGGGGGCATGTCAGACTGCCGAACAGCCTAAATATCCACGCCCCTGCAAGTGACTAAACTGCAAATGTTAACTGAAATGAGCGAGTCCGCTCAAATGTCTACATACCCAACACTACTCTCCCTCACATTCTAAATCCCTGTACAAGTTTAAAATATAAAGCTTTCCTTTTTTTTTATTATTCCCGATATAGCTGCCTGTATTTGCGCGTGTATGCACGGGTTTGCCCATTGCTTAGCAACAGTTAGCAGTGTAGACATTGAAGAGGATAATAAACTACTTATATGCAAATTAAGCCAAATAGCAATAGCGTAGTGGTAGAGCCCTCGCACAAGAGGAGGCATTCCCGGTTCGAGTCCCGCTACTCCCCTTCCTATTTTCTGTAGGAAATGTGTGCATAAAAAGAATTCCTGACAGTTACCTTTCAGATTTTAGTAAAATGCATTGAAATGACCTATGTGGTAGTGAACGATATTTTATATATATAAGAAGGTGGAATAGTCATGCATACTGATAAATGCATAAGTAACGTATCTTAAGCAATGTGAAGCAATGCTAAGCAAAGTTTACTAGTATTAAGCACAGTTAAGTATAATTGCTCATAGCTTAGCACTGCTTTAACTGGTGCAATGGCTTTGTGCGGAGCTGCGGATTGCGCCAACTAGTGCAAACAAAAGATGTTTGCGTGGAGTTGTGCACCACGCTAACTAGTGCAACGTTGGGCAATGTTGGGCAACGTAGAGCAACACAGAGCAACATCGAGCAACGTTGGGCAAAGTTGAGCAAAGTTGGCTAAACACAGCCACACCTCCTAACTGGTCTGGCCAGTAGTAAAATAAAAAGCGATGACAGGCCTCGAACCCAGGATACTGTGCACCATAATCACAGTATTAAACCACTAAGCCATGACAGCTTTAAATATGGATGCACTTCCAACACACTCATATATATCAATGGAAGTTTACCCATTGCTAAGCAGGTTAGCTTTTAGCTGAGATTTTTCAAAACCGGCCAATCACAAATAAGTGCGGCAAATGAGGCATATTTAAGCTCCATAGGCAGGAATAATTGCCATAACTGGTTGTAGCTCCCATCTGCAGACAGTATGGCCGGTGTTGGAGAGGGCTCTCATTTTCGTTCGCTACGGTGGGGCATTGAGGAGTCAAAAGTAATGGTTTGGCTCCTCGTCCATCATCATGATGCAAGACTTCTGCAGGGCCAGTTTCAGGGCACTGAGTACAAAGTGGAAGCCTGGAACCATCTAGCACATGATCTCACCAGTGCCACAGGCATCCCTCGGACTGGTGAGCAGGTCAGACACCACTACTCAGACCTGAAGAGACACAAGGAGGACCAACTGAACCAGTGGATACAGGAGGCCTGTGAAATGGAAAATGCCCCACTACTGAGTATGTAGCCATGGAATGAAGTATGTAGGAATTGCTATTGTAGTATACATTATGGATAGGTATGTCTCAATATCCCATCATTTACTTCACAGCTGCAGGCGTCCGTGCTATGAATCAGCAAGCCTATGCAGATAGGCTACTAAGACTGCGCCACCAGGCAGGTTAGTAATTATTCTGCATGTGTTGTCATATAAAAGTAGTGAGACAGCCTGAAATAGAGTGTTGTAACCCATTAATAAAGGTATAATAAGTGTTGAATAACTTCCCTGCATGTACTGTTATATAAAATATGTGAGACAGCGTGAAAAGGTGTTGTAACCCATTAATAAAGATATAATATGTCTTGAATAAAAGACCTCTGCATGCACTAATATAGCAAATAAATGAGAGAGCCACTAGAAAAGTGTGTAATGTAATTAATAAAGGTATAATTCCTGGAGTGTGTCCGTGTCACTTTCTTTGATATGTTGTTGTACCCTTGCATTATAGAAATAGTACTGTTGTATTAAGCGCAGTCAGCCCACACATGGGTAGGCCCATATAAAGTGGATGAAGGGAGTGCCAGTAGCTGTTAAGCATATATACAGTCCTCAACTGTTGGTTCATGGCCAGCATGTACAGGTTAATCTGGCACATGAGTAGCTTGTTATTGTGTTCCCCAGAAATGTCAGTATGCTGCTAGAAATGTAGGGGGCTGTTAACATATACCTGATAATGTCACCTGAACACATTAGATATATAAATATAAATGAAATATATAAATATGAAGCAGTAACATCTGCATCCAGGACAGTTTCTATGTCAGATGCAGGTCAGGTATATCAAGAACTAGCAAAACCCATTTCACAATTTAATGGACATTGCCTAGTGTAATAATACATGTAGGGGCTGCAGTCAATAGGAATGTAGTGTAAACTATAGTATATATAAGTTGTTAATGGAGGTATCTTTTTACACCCTACTGTATGTGCATAAACAATGCAATTCCACACCTCAATGGGTATGTCTAATCTCATAACATTTGTTGGGATACATGTCATATTGGTTTATAAATATCTGCATTTACTTTGATGCATGTGCCCTGCTCACATACCACAATCTTGGTGGCCTGTTGCCACCAATCAATCCTGCATGCTGTTGGAATGTCCACTGTTGTTCTATATATGCATGTGTTATGCTTGCTGTTCAACTTTTGGAACTCTGGTGTGTTGGGTTAATGGGAATACTACTGTATGCTGTTACAATTAAATTGGAATACTGTTGGCTATTACTAACCCATATTTTCATTAAATCCTCCTAAACATAGAACGTATGGGAAGGCCGGTCCCAGCGGACCCACCTAGCCCACCTCAGCTGGAGATGGCACCTGGCACCAGCAGGTCCGGTGCCCAGCCTGGGACCTCCTCCTCCATTGGTCCTGTGCCACCTTTGGGTGGAAGCTCTGCAGGGGATGGGGCTCGTCCCCCCTGTGCAAGCATGGCCGGAGGAGGGCCACCTATCACCCTCCGAACTGTCCGGGCTGTGGTGCGTAGGGAGATCGAGCATTCAGTCGCTGATCCTCTATGCCAGCTCGAGGTAAGAGTGGCATGACTCATGGGTGAGCCTGCCCCTCCTACGCAGCCACCAGCACAGCCACCCTCCGGGCTGTGAAGGTGCAGTGGTGACTGCCCATGGGTGGGGATCTCAGTTCCATTGTTGCCATCTGTGAGCTCATGGGCTTGCGATTTCCAAACATCCTTCCCCATCAATGGTGTTCACACACCCCCATGTGTCATATTCCACCCCTGTATGCATCTTGTTTGTCTTGTCTGTTTACCTCCCCAACCTACCTCCCAAAATATACCTACTTCCCCTACCCCACATTCCACTCTCACCTGAAAAAAAAAAATGGGCAATCTGCTCCCACAAAAAAAATGACGTCCCATACATAGCTGCCCATTTTGCACACATGTCCACTGGACACATAAACTGAAATTTAATTGGCAGTACAACATACTTTGTTGTCCTGCATGCTGTCACGTTTGATATAAATGTTTGGCTTGTGATACTGTACCCCACCATCACACGCTATTGAGTATGTTTTGGATTGCTGGTAGTGTGTGTGTGTTTGTGTGTGTGTGTGTGTGTCTGTGTGTGTGTGTGTGTGTGTGTGTGTGTGTGTGTGTGTGTGTGTGTGTGTGTGTGTGTGTGTGTGTCTGTTTTAGTGAGGAGTGTATTTGTGTGCATGTGTTCATGTGTGCATGTGTGCATGTGTTCACGAGTGCATGTGTTCATGTATGCATGTGTTCATGTGTGCATGTGTTCATGTGTGCATGTGTGCATGTGTTCACGAGTGCATGTGTTCATGTATGCATGTGTTCATGTGTGCATGTGTTCATGTGTGCATGTGTGCATGTGTTCACGTGTTCATGTGTGCATGTGTGCATGAGTTCATGTGTTCATGTGTGCATGTGTGCATGTGTGCATGTGTTCATGTGTTCATGTGTGCATGTGTGCATGTGTTCATGTGTTCATGTGTGCATGTGTGCATGTGTGCATGTGTGCAGACATCATGTACAGGTCGTAAAGTGTGTTTCCTGACTTTCTCTCACAGGTGCTGATTTAGGGCTGGTTCACTGCAGCAGGGAAACTGATGTCACTGAGCATAATAGTGATAATGATGATAGGTGTGTTGAGGCACAGGCATGTTTGCCAGGGTCTGTCATTGGGCCAACAATCGACAGTACACAAGTGTTCACCCCATCCATGCACACAGTCATACTGCCAATACATCCATCACCAATGCCCTTAGCTGAGGGACAGCGTACAGCCGGCATTGGCCAAGACAGTGTGGTATCTATGGCACATGCATCCCGACACAGCAGCCATACCCAGATGTCTGGAAGGGTACCACATAGGCAGATGTCCAGGGATTCTCGTCGGAGCACTGCTGCTCATCATGCCACTGGCAGATGTGCCACAGGTCTTACAACCTCATGCATGTTCCAGGCTGTCATGGAGGCACAGGCACGTATGGAACGGTACACCAGACAGGGACTAAGGGCACAGAGGGCACATAACACCGCCGTAACTGACAGTATCCGTGACCTAGCAGGTGCCATCCATCATTACACTGAGGTCACTGATAGACGTTGGGGTGAGACATTAGATGTCCTCCGCAATGTCATGTCCATGTGTCAGGACAGTGCGGGATGGTTGAGTCATCGACGTGGACGTATGCCAGCAACATCAGCAACTGGCAGTCGCTGTGGACGTCCCTCAAGTCACAGCCGCTCCCATAGTGCCAGTACCAGCCCCAGCAATGTTGGGGGTGGGCTGTCCATAGACCATCCTAGAAGACCATGTGCACGTGGCTCTGGACAGTCCCAGCAGGGACCTGGGTCCAGTGTACATCCATCTACCTCTGGGGATAGTACCCAGTCAGGCTTAGTACCTGATAGTGTCAGTAGCACCCCTGCCAGGCACAGGTACTGCATCCATGGCCAGAGACGGTGATCTGTAAAGCCTGGCAGGTACAGTCTGTGGCTGTCCCACTAATACCCGTATATGGCAGCCACATGGTGGAACTGTGTGCATGCAGACACACACACACACACACACACACACACACACACACACACACACACACACACACACACATAAACAAGACACCTAGGGCTACCACATACCCGCACACATTACATCAACATTGGCCCATAGCAGTACTCTTGGCCCTCACACACACACACACACACACACACACACACACACACACACACACACACACACACACACACACACACACACACATACATGTTGATTGTATGGCTCACTGTAGGCCTCTGGCAAACCAACAACACACCCTGTGCATATGATGAAACCTGTGCCACCTCCTGTCATCTGTAACATTGATGCAGGAACAGGCTACCATGGTGCTGATGCACAGGGTGACTTTATAGCAGTATAGAAATGTTAGCATGTTGTCAGCAGGAGAGTGTAATGATATGCTTGAAGGTTTAGCTGAGCAGGCATGATGCATTTAAGCTATGATTGTCAATGTAGTAATGTTTACACCAGGGTTAGTTCCAATAGTGTATTGTCCGCCCACGTGCCACTGGGCTGATGTGTGTAGTATTGACAGCATGTGTTAGAGAGTGGACAGTATGTGTGGGATGTGTGTTTGCAGGTGTACATTTGTGAACATGGTGGAGGTGCACTGTCTGCATGTACGTGCATAGTGGACACATGGGCAGGGTGACATGCCCTGTATTACACAGTAACGCTCCATAGTCTCGATTGGTGGCCATTATGCATTGTACTACACACATTTCGGAACTTGACTACACATGTGTGTATGACATGGTTTGACACTGTGCTGTGGGTGATACTGTTACTATCTGTCATTGTTTTGCATTCTGGTAGTATACATAACTTCAACAGCCTGACCATAACCAATTGTTAGATGATGTTGTGACAACTGACACACAGATGTAGGACACACAGTAACATTTGGATCCTTCAGGTACTATACTATGACAGTAACCAGTGGTATTCACCTGCACCCATTACTGATACCACTCCTGTTTGGCATATAGCTCTCTTAGGTACAAGCAATCACAGTAGGGATATGTCCGTCCACGTCTGGTAATGCATACTGTGGCCTACAATGCATTCTCCAGATGACACACACATCCTCTACAAGGGTATCACACAGACAGATCCCTGTTGTCAAACCCATGCTGTAAAGCTATAAGCCAACTAAAGCATAGTCATCTATCTTTACGGAAAATAGTATCCCCACAGTACCACATAGGTAGTAGCCACCAACATGAAGAACAGGTACCGATGTGTACATGCAACCAAGTGGTACGTCATCTCTCCTTTGATAATCCTATTTCCAAAGGTATGTTTAAATCCCTCGGTGTATCACATAAGCAATAAGGGGTCTGCATGCATATCCACAAAGGTTGTTGTACACCTATAATGAATAGCCATCATTGATAGACCTTGCTGCGTTTGAACAGGTCTGACATATATCTCAGCCATAAACCCTCACTCACACAATTCTATAGAAACCGTAATGAGTGTGTATGACACAGTTGACCTAGGCCAGGGATCACTGCAGTGGCTGGCCTTGTCACAAGCATACAGATGTGACCTAAGGTCTGGAAAGCAGCAACACACTCTTGAAAAGATGACAGACGTGTTCTTGGAGAAAGCAGGGTTCCCACACATGCAATAATTGAGGTCACATGTACGTATATGTATTTGCCACACAGCTACCTCACATGTGCAATGCACATACTGGTGTCATACTGATATGTCATACAGTAGTAAAAGCAAAACCCACAACCCATTGACCAACAGTGTCACACACATAGAGCACACACACACACACACACACACACACACACACACACACACACACACCAAGTGCAGGATTCAAACCCCTACCTAGCTACTTCATGATACTAGAGAAGTATGTATTAACACGACACACTATACACATTACTGTGAGATCTTTTTTCCACAGGTATATTTGTAAGATGGTGACATCATCAGACCTGACAAAGATTAGTATACCACTTTTAAGGTGTTTGAGTACTCTCCAAAAAGGTTGCTCCTCTCCAAGGAGATCACACACAAACAGACACACACACTTGTCAAGTGCAGGATTCAAACTCCTACCTAACTGGTTTATGATATTACAGGAGCACGTATTTACATGACGTGCTATACACATTACTGCGAGTTCTCTTTTCCACAGGTATATTTGTAGGATGGTGACATCATCAGACCTGACAAGGATTAGTATACCACTTTTAAGGTGTTTGAGTACTCTCCAAAAAGGTTGCTCCTCTCCAAGGAGATCACACACAAACAGACACACACACTTGTCAAATGCATGATTCAAACCCCTACTTAACTGGTTTATGATACTACAGGAGTACGCATTTACACGACACGCTATACACATTACTGCGAGTTCTTGTTTCCACAGGTATATTTGTAGGATGGTGACATCATCAGACCTGACAAAGATCAGTATACCACTTTTAAGGTGTTTGAGTACTCTCCAAAAAGGTTGCCCCTCTCCAAGGAGATCACACACAAACAGACACACACACACACACACACTTGTCAAGTGCAGTATTCAAACCCCTACCTACTGGTTTATGATACTACAGATGTACGCATTTACATGATGCGTTATACACATTACTGTGAGGTCTACTTTCCACAGGTATATTTGTAGGATGGTGACATCATCAGACTAGACAAAGTGGGTTACATTAGGTGACATTGGGTGGGCTACATAGAAGGCATGTCTAAACACTTTGGCCATTTGATCATCAAAGGAGAGTTTACTATCTAACTGTATCCCCAGGGCCTTCATGACTTTCTCCATACATACTGGAGTACCACCTATGTGGTAATTTGTTTGCACTTTGTTTTAGCCAAAGGGGATGACTATGCATCAGTTGGCATTCTTCTTGGGGCATTGTTTTGACACCAGGTATCTGTCTCTGTAAGCCCCTTCTGGAGGATGTGTGTGTTAGCCATAGAGTCAATTATGGACCACAGTTAGCAGTCATCTGCAAACCTGCACAGCCATACTCCTCCCATGCTTGCCTGTACCTCTGAGCAGTGTCTACTGAACAGGTGGGGTCCCAGGACTAAGACCTGTGGGATGCCATTTGTGACTGTCTTAAAGTCGGACATGGCACCCGCAACTCTGAACATGTGTGTTTGATCTGTGAGCCACTTGGCCACACATCCTGTGACATAGCTGTTAATGTTCAGGCTGGTAAGCTGTCCATGATGACAGAGTGAGGAATGGTGTAAAAAGTCCTTAGTGAGGTCCAGGTGGGCTGTGAGGACTACTTTCACCTCCATCTATGTCCTTGGTAACTGTTTGAAGTAGGTCAACTATGTTTAGGAGGCAGGATCTGCGTTTAACAAGGCGATGTTGTGTAGAGTCCAGTGTCTGGAGGTCCCCAATGTCTCTGTTTATGGGTTCCATGACAATTTGCTCAATAGCTTTGTAGACCAGGCTGAGTAGACATATAGGGCAATGGTTTCCAGGTTCTGTTGTGGCACCCCCTTTGTGGAGCTGGATGACTGTTAGTGTATGCCATTCTTTGGGTACATACCCTGTGGTACGATTGAGTCTGGGCAGTGAATGGAGGTGAGGGTGTAGTTCCTTTTGGGCCTAGTGTAAGACGCAGCCTGGGACACCATCCAGTCCCACTGATGCTGTGTTCTTGGCTTTGGAGAGGGCTGTCATTACCTGCATGTCCATGACGTCTGGGGCTCTGCATCCTTCTGTGATGGACACAGGCCCTTTTGGAGGTGATGGGGGGAAGGTTTACACTGAACTTGTCCCCCAGGATGTGGGCAATGAAAGTTGGTTCAGTGTATTCCTTGCCATTTGTCAGTAGCTGACAGCATATTTGGAAGTTGACACCTACATGTCTGGTATAGCTACTGCAGGCTTTGTGGTTGTTATTCTTACAGTCCTTGGCAATTTGTCTTTTGAAAGTGCCCTTGAATTATTTTATGAGTGATCATTGCTTCTTCCTAATAATGATCAGTGATGCCTTTCCTTTAGTGAAGTTGGCTCTATCAGGTATTAGTTTCCTCCTTCTGTTGTCTAGCTTATTTGTGGGCAATGACCACCAGATTGTTTTCTTATTTTTAGAGGAGTGCATCTTGGTTTTATTTGTGATGTTTCGATCCATGCATCCCTGTAGATGCTCATAGGATGCACTTGTAACTGATTCAGCAGATTGTATACCATTATCCTATAGCAAGAGGGCTTTGGAACTTTCCACTTTTGTCTTGGGACGTGTGCAGTTTGCTTTTGAAAATGTCTTCACGGTGGTTTCATTGACTGAGTGGGGGGGGCGGGATGTGGATGTCCAGTGTGATTACTTTATGATTTGATATTACCAGCGAGGGTTTTATCTCTGTTGTGGAACACTGGTACCCCATGTTGGTGATGATCATGTCCAGTATGGTGTCACCTCTAGTGGGCATGGTGACCAGCTGTTCCAGGGTGTTAGAGCTTTTAAACTCTAGGAAACATTGGGCAAAGACGTTGTACACAAGTAATTCTCCCACTCAATGTTTGGGTAGTTGTAATCACCTCATATAATGGTGTTTGATAGGACCTTTATATTTTCCACTGTTCTCATGGAATACTGAGTGAGGTTCCTGTGACAAGGTAGGTGATCTGTAGCAGGCTACAATCTGATGAGCAGCTTTGCCCAATGTTAGTTGCACTTGCATGGTCTCCAAAGCCTCATGCTGTGCCACTAACCTGACGGTGTGGGTATCCATAAGGTAAATGGGTACACCCCTTCCTTTGTATTTCACTCATGGTTTTGGGTCTGAAGGTCAGAGGGATTGTGAATGTTTTACGTGGAGCATGTCCAACAGCTCTGCGTTTGACATAGCTTTGTATGTTAGCCAATGAACACATCTGAGTAGGCAATATGCAAGGGAGTACAGATAGAGCATTTTGAGATGGTCTGTGTATGGCATGTATTTCAGACCGCTAATGCTCTTTGTGAGGTATTGCTGCAGGCTTTCCAGTTGTTGTAGTTGTCTTGTGAGGTACATAGCAAAAGTGGCGTTGTACTCTATTACAGTTCTAGTGAGTGATGAGTAGCGGGGAACAATGTCCTCTTCTATTCTGCATGAGACACATTTTGGGATGAGGTGTGCCACATAGCAGGGTTTCCTGACTACTGTGGGGATGTGATTATCACAGTTGTGTCCAGTGTCCACCTGTGACCCAAGGTCTCTTGTTACACTTTCAGTGTTAAGTATACTACCGCCTATGTTGTAGTTCTTGGCTACAGAGTTTTTAACAAAGGGGATTACAATGCACCTTTTGGCACTGAGCTAGAGCCCATGGCTTTGACAACAGCCATCTGTCTCAGTGAGGCCCTTTTGTAGGATGTCCACATCTTTAGTGTTTACAATTATGGCTCCTAGTTTGCAGTCCTCTGGAAACTTCAGTAGCCACAGACCTTCCATGTTAATGTTTACTTCAGGGAAGTAGATACTAAACAGGACAAGACACAGGACTAGACCTTGTGGTACTGCACTCATCACTGGTCCAAAATCATACTTGGAGTCTGCTACTTTCACAGTGTGTGTTCTGTTAGTAAGCCTGTTGGCAACCCATCTTGTGACATAGCAATTTATAACTCATTTAATGGGTTTATCTATATTTCCAGAGTGTGGGGTGGTGTTGTAAGCCGTGGCAGGATCAACATAGGCTGTGTGAACCCCCTTATCCTTGTTGACAGTTCTGTTGACTGCTTCAATGTCATCTATCAGGTTTAGGTGACATGATCTGCATTTTACAAACCCAGCATGGTTGTGGTCCAGGGTTTGGGGATTACAAATGTAATTTTTTATATGTTGTATGATGATACATTCCATGGCCTTGAAGAGCGGGCTCATCAGGCTAATGGGGTGCTAGTTCCTGGGGTCTGTGGTGTCTCCACCCTTGTGTAGTGGGATAACCATCACTGTGCACCATTCAGCAGGCACAAAGCATGAGGTGAGGCTATGACTGCACATGGTACGTCAGTGTGGTGCCTGTTCGTTCTGTGGTTTGTGTGGAACACAGCCTGTGAAGTTATCTGGTCCCATGGCTGCTGTGATACTGGCTTTGGAGAGTGTTTTTTACCTGTGCAGCCATGATGACAGCAACTTTGCAGTCTTCCATTATAGAGATGTGCTCTTTCATGGGTGAGAGGGAGGTACAGTTAACACTGATCCTATCTGCCAGGATGTTGGCAATATCAGCTGGGTCTATATATTTAGTGCCATTGAGCTGTAACTCAGAACAGATCTGAGTGTAGCCATGACTGGATGTATCTGTTGGGCAGAGAAAGTACAGTTTTGTACCTACCATAAATGTAGATGTTCGAGTGCTAATACAGCTGCAGTCATAACAGATGGGTTTTCCTGCCGTCAGGCGGGTCCTCGGTCGGCCGAATTCCAAAGTCTAGGTCCGGCGTCAGATGTCGTCGCTTCTTCCCTGACGTCAGTGCGACAGGGGTATAAAAGAACCAGCCAACACCATTTTCTTCAGTTTTTCTTGCCCCAGATGTCAGGTGCCCCCAGAAGGAAGGCAAAACATAAATTTATGTAATAATGCAATGCAATAAAATCAAAAAACAGTAGTTGCAAGCAAATACACCATAAAAGAATACCCCAATCATGTTGTATGAGGAGGTGTTAGCCATTAGGCCTGTCCCAAGAGGGGAAGGAGGGAGGGAAACCTGGACTGCAGCTGTATTAGCACTCGAACATCTACATTTATGGTAGGTACAAAACTGTACTATGTTCATCGTGCATACAGCTGCAGTCATAACAGATGGGTAGAATCCCAAAGCTAAAAAAGGGGTGGTAGGCACTAAGTGGAACTAGGAGGAGCCAGGATGCCCTGCAAGACTGCAGTGGCAAAGCCCGCTCTAGATTTGGAGTATAATGGTAGGTGATAGTGCTTGGAGAAAGTATGTACAGAACTCCAAATGGCTGCTTCCAAAATATCTTTGGTAGGAACCCCCCTGAGGAAAGCTGCAGAGGTAGCTGTGGCCCTTGTGGAGTGAGATCTGATGCCTGTAGGTACAGTTTTACCATGAAAAGAGTAACAAAAGTGAATGCAGTGGGCTATCCTTTTTGAGATTGTCTGTTTGGAAATAGGCTTCCCTTGAGCACCTGTAGCATAGGACACAAAGAGTTGCTCTGATTTTCTGAAAGGCTTTGTTCTGTCCAAATAATAACGGAGCTGTCTGTGAATGTCCAAGGAATGTAGTAGTCTCTCCCCTTTGTTTTGTGGATTAGGGTAAAAGGTAGGTAAGTGGATAGCCTGATTCAAGGCTACCCTGGATACTAACTTTGGCATAAAAGAAGGGTTGGTTCATAAAGAAACTCTGTCCTGATGGAAAATGATGAAAGGCTGCACAGCCATGAGGGCTTGTAGTTCAGAAACCCTACGTGCTGAGGTGATAGCCAGAAGGAAGGCTGTTTTCCATGACAAATATTGCAGTTCTGTTGAAGCAGCTGGCTCAAAAGGAGGCAGGGTCAGTTTTTCTAGAATGAAATTGAGGTCCCAAGCAGGTACTGGTTGCTTCCTTGGGGGTTTTATATTCTTAGCCCCTCTGAGGAACTGTCTTAAGAGAGGGTGAGAGAATAAAGGAGGATCAGTGTTGTATTCTGCAGAAATGGCTGAGGCATGGATTTTGATGGAGGAGAATGAAAGTCCACTGTTTAGCATCTCAGCTAGGTACTGTAATATTTGAGGTAAATTCAGTATTTCAGGATTCTGACCCTTTTTCTGATTCCAAGCACAAAACCGTTTCCATTTTGCGGAGTAGGCTTTTCTAGTAGAAGGCCTTCTGGCCTCCAAAATGACATCCTGCACCTCCTTGGAGAGTAGGGTCTGTTGTGAATTTAAGGAATCCTCCATGCGGCTAGATTGAGTGTTTTCAGCTGACTGTGAAGAGTTTTGAAATTGTGCTGAGTCAGTAGAAGAGGCATTAGAGGAAGGATCCATGGTGGGGAATGCGTCAGGCTCCTCAGGAGTGGGTACCAGTGTTGTCTTGGCCAGTCTGGAGCAATGAGAATCATCTTTGGTCTGTCTGCTCTGGCTTTTAATAGAACTTTGGGCAGCAGAGGAAGAGGTGGAAAGGCATAAACTGTCATTGTTGTCCAACTGAAAGAGAGTGCGTCCACTTTCCAGGCCTGTGGATGAAAGGTCCTTGAGCAGAATTTTGTCAATTGGTAATTTCTGTGGGTGGCAAAGAGATCTATGTCTGGCCTTCCCCATGCTTGAATTATCTTTGAAAAAACTTGAGGATGCAACTTCCATTCGTGTAGATATGTCATATTTCTGCTTAGGTTGTCTGCCAGCATGTTTTCCTTGCCTGGCAGGAACTGTGCTTGAAGTTGGATTTGTAATTCCAGAGCCATGTTCCAAAGAGACATGGCTAGCCTGCATAGGGCATATGAATGGGTTCCTCCCTGTTTATTTATGTACCACATCACTGTGGTGTTGTCTGTCCTTATCAATAGCTGGCCTGGATGCAGTAGGTCTTTGAAAGCCATAATAGCATTTATTACTGCTAGCATTTCCTTTTGATTGATGTGTAGGTGCTTTTCTTTTTGGGACCATTTGCCCTGAATGCACCGATCTGTCATGTGCGCCCCTCAGGCGTAGTCCGAGGCGTCTGTTGTGATGACTTGATTTGCTTGAGGCTTGCAGAATGGGAGACCTATGTTTCTTTGGCATGCTTGAGCCCACCACAGAAATTCCTTTTGAAGACATGGAATCAGTGGTATAATTGTTTCCAAACTGTGGCTGTGTTGAGACCATAAGTTTTTTAGGTACCATTGAAGTTTCCTCATATGCAGCTTTGCACATGGGATTAGTAGGATGCAAGATGCCATGAATCCCAGAGCCTGCAGGATTTTCCTTGCAGTCAGCCTGGTGAAGGTTGCCAGTTTTCTGAAGTAATGAGTTAGTTGCCCTTGTTTCTCTGGTGTGAGGTAGGCCATCTGGGTGTTTGTATTCAAGCTGGCACCCAGGAAAATTATTGTTTGAGAGGGTATTAGTCTTGATTTCTTTTTGTTGACTGTGTATCTCAGAGAATTCAACAACATTATTACAAACGCCAGGTGTTTCAGAAGTATGTGTTTGCTGTCCACTTGGATCAGGCAGTCATCCAAATATGGGTATATTTGTATCCCTTGAAGTCTGCAGAAGGCAATTACTGATGCCAGGCATTTCGTGAACACTCTGGGCGCAGTAGATAAGCCAAAGGGCAATGCAGAGAATTGATAATGGTTTGAACCTGCAAGAAATCTGAGGTATCTTCTGCAATCTTGTCTGACTGGGACATGCAGGTATGCCTCCTTGAGGTCCAATGTTACCAGCCAAGACTCCTTGCCCAGCATGGGAAGAAGCTACTGTAATGTGAGCATCTTGAATTTTGGTACGAGTAAATATGTGTTTAGGATGGATAGGTCCAAAATAGGTCTCCAATCTTTGCCCTTCCTTGGTACCAGGAATAGTCTGGAATAAAAACCTTGACTTTGTTCTTGTGCAGGTACCTCTTGAATAGCTTTCATGTCCATGAGATCTGAAATTTGTTTTTGTGCTTCTGCCCTTTGATTGTGTGGCAGGTTTGGCATGCCTCTCATTTTTGGAAGGGTGTGAAAGTGGAATCTGTAGCCTCTGTCTATAATGTCCAGGATCCATTTGTCTTTTGTGACAATATGCCAAATTTTCAAAAATAACGCCAGTTTTCCACATAAAGGTGCTGCCAATTGAGCCTTGCTTGGCATGCAAAGGGGAAAGTCATTGGTTCTGCTTTCTGAATGGCTGTGAACTATCCTCACCACCTCTTGGTGTAGGTGCTTGCCATTGTCTGCCTCTAAATGATCCTTGAGATTGCCCTCTATCCCTCGGGCGACTGTATCTACCTCTTTGAGGTCTGTCCGTGGCTGGAAAGGACCAATTTTTTGAAGGCCAATTTCTACTGAAACGTGGAGGTTGTACCTGTAGGAAATCTTTCACTGTTTGCATTGATTTTGCCTTTTCCTCCATTTTCTTTAATACCTCCTCAGCTTTAACACCAAACAATACATCTTTTTGAAGAGGTGCATCTAGTAGTTTAGCTTTGACATGATCTGGTAAGGTTTGCTCTTTGAGCCAAGCATGTCTACGTATGACTGATCCTGTAACAGCAGCTCTACATGAGGCCTCTAAAGCATCAAAACCACATTGCAAGGTATGTTTACCCACTTGTTCTGCACTATGCAACAAATCCTGCAACTCCTTCAAGTCTGGTTGTTCAGGTTGTGACATTTTACTTTTCAACTGAGATAACAAAAACTGTTGATACTTTAACATATGGAACTGACAGTTTAATGCCCTCATGGTTAAGGTGGCCGAGGTGTATACCTTTTTCCCCACCTTTCTAAAGCTCTGGAATCTCTCTCTGAAGGTAATGGATTTTTGGCAGTGAAGGCCTTAATTCCCTTGGGACCCTGTGAAATGGTTTCTGGGTCAGCCGCATGGCTTTTGTATAGGAATTGGTGTGAATCAGGAACCCGGTAATACCTGTCAGGCTTGACTGGAGCTGGAGGTAAAGAATCTGGGTTAAGGCTGGCCTCTGAATACACATCATCTAGTATGTCCAAGACAGGAGGGATAGCCAGAGGCCTGTGCTGAGGGAGCAAGAGGAAATCCCTGAGCCTTTTCTTGGAGTCTGAGTAATCTTGGCCTTCCCAGTGGAAGTGTTCCCACAAGGTATGCAAGGTTTTCCCAAAAGAGTAGTCCTCAGGGGGGGAGACAGAGGGAATGGACTCCTCTGCATCAGAATCTTCAAAAGGGGAGTATGAATGTTCCTGGTCTTCAGAATGTTCTGAAGTAATGGAGGCCTGGTCCGAGGAAGGGTATTCTTCCTCCACTCTGGGCCTTTTGTCCGAGGGGGGTTGGGAACCCCTGATAAGAGTAATCAAATCCTCAGCCATTTTGAGCATCTGCTTTTTAGGCATGGGGCCTTGAGAGGGGCCCTGTGGAGCTTGTCTTTTAGAATGCATGGCTGCTTTAGATTTAGTGAAAGCCTTAATGGAAAAAGAAGAAGGCCTGAAGACACCTTGAGAGGTGGCAGGCCTGTCTAAACTCTGAGTTTCCCCGCCAAGAGTGGCTTCGGTATCTGTAGTCGGGGTGTGGGCCGAAGAGCCTGCGACCTCAGGCACAGAAGACACTGCTAATGAAGTGTCATCGGTAGTCAGGGGCTGCGTAGGCACCTCGCTGAGAACCGGAGAACCAGTAGTCGGCTTTAGCGTGGTGTCAGTAGAAGTCGCGGACCTCGTATGTCGGTCCTTATCTTTGCGTCTTTTATTCAAAACTGGAGTTAGATTATCCCACGACATAATGTAATTAAACTTTTTGCCAAAATAGTGTTGGGCGAACTCCGCCCGATGCTTAATAGTGCATCTGTTGAATGTAGCTCAAAAACGACAGGCCGAGACGTCGTGGTCTGGGCCTAAGCAAGGAATGCAGAGGGAATGGAAATCCTTATGCGGTATTTGCTTCCCACATGAAATGCAATTATTAACTTTGTCTGACATCGGTCTGAGGCAAGAAAAGTTTCCCCAACGGGGTACTTAGCTTTCAAGAAGACTTCGGTTGAATAATATTCGTAATCTCAGGAGCTGGCCGACCGGCACTTGCAAACTGCTTCTGCTTCGGGCACCGCGCGGCAAGAAAGACTGAAGAAAATGGCATCGGCTGGTTCTTTTATACCCCTGTCGCACTGACGTCAGGGAAGAAGCGATGACATCCGACTCCGGACCTAGACTTTGGAATTCGGCCGACTGAGGACCCGCCTGACGGCAGGAAAACCCATCTGTTATGACTGCAGCTGTATGCACGATGAACATCTCCTGAGTAGATAGTATGCAACTGAGTACAGATTGAGTTACATTCAGTCTTGTTGCATGGGGCAACTGTTTGAGGCCAGTAATCCTCTTGTTAGGGTACTTCAGTGGTCTTTCTGGCTGCTGAACGTGCCAAGTCAGATTCATCGCAAGTATGTTGTGGTACTCTCTGACGGGTCTGATGACTGATGAGTACTGGGGGACCTCCTTTGACCTACATGCACAGACCTTGGCAGTTTGTGTGAACACATAGCATGATTTTCTGACAACTTTGTGAATGTGTTTCTGGAAGCAGAGATGTCTATCCACATTTGTCCATATATCCCTTATTATCACCTCTGTATTTGGCATAAGTGTGTGAGCATGCCCAGTATGATCTTTCAGTATGTCGTTGCCTGACATTTGCTTCGTTTTTTGTGTGTGTGAGCATGCCCAGTATGACCTTTCAGTGTGATGCTGAATGAAATCCACTACATTTGTTGGAGTGTGTGATCATGCCCAGTATAGACATTTATACTATATGTGTATGGAAAATCAAGTTGTATTTTTACAGCAGGCCTCACCTTTGTGTCATAGATCAACAGGGATCATGCTGTGCCTGCAGGGCTTCCATGAGACACTTTGCATAGACTTATCAACATTTCTACATACAGGGGGGACAGCTATTCTTTGTACATTTCTACCCAGGGGCACACTTGATTGTTACTGTGGGTGTACATACGATGAGGGGTTCACCTGACACTTATACACATTTGCTATGCCTGCACTGCTATGTACGGTACACCATTTCAGTCTGTACTGTTGCCTATCATACTGGCTTGAGGCATACTATTGTACTACACTTCTTAGCATCCAATGCCACATATATTAGATTGCAATTTCATAGCCTACACATCCCACATCACACTGCCTGGCCTGATGTTCTCTGTCTGCATAGGCCTGTGGGGGAGGTTACCCATATGTGTCTTTAAGGGCATGTTACAGCATTTCTTTGTGTTTGCATTACTGTACAATTGTCCTGCTGTGTCTGTGCTACTGAAATGCTATCATGGCATAGTGGTTTAGTACTGTGACTATAGTTCACAGTATCCTGGGTTCGAGCCCTCTCATTGCTTTTTATTTTCATGCTGGGTAGACCAGACTGCTTAAGGGACAGTAAATCTAATATGAGCATGTTTACCTGTCTTTGCTCAGCTTTGCACCACTTTGCCCGACCTTGCCCAACATTGCTCAACGTTGCCCAACATTGCGCTAGTTAGCACGGGCAATTTTGTTTATATATACTAAATATTGGTAAATGTTGCTTAGCACTGCTTTATATTGCTTAAAACATGGCAATCATGCCTCTGGTGGTGCTGCAGGGCTGCCTATGTCGGATGCACATACTACACTCCCTATACATGTTTGGAAACAGGTAGTGTCAGGTTAGGCATCCCTTTTATTTTATGTGTGAGTCAGAGAGAGGTATAATTTCCAGGGTTCCTACAGAGCCAGTGTATGTGCTATGCGTTGCCTCTTTGCCATGGCTAAGGCATACTGGGCACACCTCCTTCTGCCTACTGGGGCAGGCTCAGGTTGTTCCTCCTATGAGTCATGCTATGCCTGTGCAGGCCATGGCAATGGTGGGGGGCTGTTTGGCCCTGCCCCATGCTGTTCCTGCTGCAGCTGTTTTTACAGGATCATATTGTGTAGCATGGCACATACCATGACAATTTGGGTACATGTAGTTGGTGAGTACTACAAGGCTCCACCAGATGTGTCCAGGCACCAGAACCATGACTTGACCATCCCAAACACATGCTCGATTACATTTCATGTTTGTGCGTGTGCCTCATTATGGAGTTCTTGTTCAGGTGTGTGTGCATTTCTAATGGGTGTCATCAGCCACAGCTCCAGTGCGTATCCAGCATCCCCCACTTGGTGACTGTCAGGGATGTCCCCATTGGCAAATGTCTCGTACAGCTGCGTCAGATGCCAGATATGGGAATCGTGGTAGCTTCCAGGGTAGCCAGCACACACATTCAGTATTATGCCCTGGGCATCACACACAACCTGGTAGTTGATGGATTGGAAGCCCTTGCGGTTGATGTAGGCCCTACCCCGCTCACCGGCTGGTGCTTTGATGTGTATGTACATGCAGTCAATTGCACCCACTACCTCAGGGTATTCCGCTATTTGCTGGAAGAGACGCATATTGCTGGCCAATACCTCTTGGGAATTGGGGAAATATACATGATCACCGACATGTGCTGACATGGCATTCAGGAACTGGTGCAGTACCCTGGATGCTGATGCCTGTGAAATCCCCATCATATCACCAGTTGATCTCTGGAAGGTATCTGTTGCTAGTATTTTTAGGCCAACACATACCTTGGTTTCCACTGGGATGGGTTCCCCTCTGTTGGTTCTGTGTGTGAGGCGTGGCCTGCACAGCTCAACAATTTGCTGCAGGAGCTCTCTGTCCACTATATAGTGCTCCACTATCTCCTGCTCATGTAACCCCTGGTAGGTTACCCTGGGTCTGTACACTCTTCTCCATCTCCTCACTTTGGGCTGCTCAGCAACATTTGCAATGGCACCACCCTCAGCATCTTGCACATGCTGCCTTATAATAGCAATGGCAGCCCCTAACATTTTTTTGTCTCAGTTAAGCTTTTTAAGTTTTCACTTCTCTTTGTATACTGCGGTGTTGCAGTGTTTCTGAGTAAAACATGGGGGAATGTTGTTTGCAGAGTTTTAAGTGCTGGGCTGGGCTGGGCTAGTGTACTGCCTGTGTAATTGGCTGATTCTGATTGATTTCACCTGGCAGCTCTGCTAGTTCTCCTTGGTTAACTTTCTACTGCTACTTTTCCTTCCTTTTCCCTTTCAGTTTCCACAGGGGGCAGCACCGCGCAAACAAGCGCAAACACGCGCACACGAGCGCACACACGTGCACACAGCCTTACACAGGCTTACACAGGCTTAGGCGGGTGCACATCCGCACACACAGGCTTAGACAGCCTTACACAGGCTTACACGGGCGCACACAGGCTTAGACGGGTTTACAGGCATGCACACGCGTGCACACAGTGTAAGCATTTTTGCAAGAAACTTTGGTGGTAGCCATGGCGTACACCTTCGGTTTCTGGGTTTCAGTTCAGACAACTGTAGACATGCCTCTTCCAGTCCTGAGTAACTCACAGCAAACACATGCCACTTTGCTCCAATAAGCTTACAGCCTTTGATACATACCCCCTCATGATGTCACCTATCTTCTACTCTGTTACTCCCCTAATCCTACTCTTACACTCTAGGGACATGGTTCACATGGCAGGGAAAATTGGGATTCACTATCCTTATACTCATTTGCATAGGATTGCCTACTAATGCTTGGTTACATCTCAGACTGAGCTTCCCCCCTTAGCAACCACTACTCAGTAGCCATGCTGTCTTCAGCCTGCCATTCACCTGCATGGCAGATGGATATTTTTAATAAAATAAATGTTGGGAGGGTATAAAGGCAGATATCAGTACCTTGCATAAGCAATACAGTCACCAGAAATATTTCAGAGTTCTTATTTCACCACACTAGCATTTGTAAGATGTATTAATCTTCTCAGAGCCCTTCGGCACGAAAACAGCAGTCAACCACCTCAGTCCACAGACAGTCTTCACTTCGCTATGGATAATAAGGGTAGACACTGATATTTCTTTCCTTAAGAATTTTATTTGGCAAGATAAAATTGGCTAGCGCTTTCACCCGTAGGCTTCCTCAGGCCGTTACAAAAATAATCACTTTCATGGTATTTATATACAATCTCCTGCAATGTTAGTGAGATCATTTCCTGTCATCACAGTAATTGATTCCATTAATGCATTTGATTAATACTTTAAAAGCATAGTTTATACATAATTAAACCATTTATATTAAAACTTTTTATGCAGGAATTTGTGTTATTACATAAGCAGCTAGATTTAAACATTTTAAAACATCACATCCATATATCACTTTTTAAAAACGTATCACGAGGTGTGTACCTGTTATTAAGTATGTACATATATCGTGTGAGAATAATAGTGCAAATAAATGAGAAAGTGTATATATATATGTGTATATTCATACACATATATATATGTGCACCAGAAACAATACTTCATTTCTACTAATATTTATCTAATTTCATGTATTAATTTTTAATTTCCTAGCCTTTAACACAGGTTTAATGGGAACTCTATCATTCAGACCCGGTGAATGGTCAGCTCTAAACCTAATAATCCATCTCATTTCATTCTCCTCAGTTCTATTTACTATATCACCACGTCTAATTGTTACATAATTCTTTTGTATGGCCATGCATTTAGATTCATGGTCTGTAGATGTATCAAGAACGTGTTTCGATAGAGCATTATTTGATGATTTTATTCTAATGTTGTACAAATGATCTCTAATACGGTCCCTTAGTCGTCTATCCGTCTTGCCTACATAGAATGCAGGACAATTCGTGCAGGTGGCAAGGTAGACGACATGGGCCGTATCACAAGTAGCTTGTACTGAGAACTTAAATTCTTGTTGTGTAGTGGGATGTGTAGGCAGTATCATCAATGGATGCACAATATCTACACTTCTGACAAGATTTAGTTGCTCCAATTGATTTATTCTGGTGGCTCTTTCCTGCTCTATTTGGGCCACACAACATTCTATATAAATTCATTTTATTTTTATATATAAACCTGGGACAATTACCTACTACACCTAGAATTCTAGGGTCCACTGCCAGTATTTGCCAGTATTTTTGATATATATTTCTTATGTCCGTAGCATCCTGTGTATAGTATATTGATATTTGAAGCGCCTCACCTTTACCTTTACTGTCATCTTTGTTATTGACTAGGTGTAAACCCATATTTTTGTTAGCAAAGTATGGATATGCTACATTTGCTCTCATTCATTCTACTTCACGTAGTTCTTGATCCACTTCATCTATCCCATATGATCTATCTATTAGTTTTTGTTTTAAGACACTTAATTCACTTCTATATCCAATATCAGTAGAGTTCAAACGTGACACCCTCATTCCCTGTCCTTTAATTATATTTTTAAAAACAAATCCCGGGTGCATGCTGCTCCTATGTAGCAGTGAATTCCTATGGCAGCTCTTTCTATATACCCCTGTATTGAGGAGGCCATCTGATAATTTCTCAACATACACGTCCAAGTAAGATATTTTTTCCAAGGAAGCTTCCATGGTAAATTTTAAGTATTGTGTAACCGAATTTACCTTTACTAGGAATTCATTTAGTTTCTCTTTATCTGAGTCCCATATGAGAAACAGATCATCCACAAAACGTGTATAAAACTTTACATTCTCTTGGAATTCATTCATTTCAAACAGATATTTCTCCTCCCAATCTGCCATTACTAGATTGGCGTAGCTATTGGCATATGAAGTGCCCATAGCTATGCCATCTTTTTGTATATATGCTTGGTTATTAAATATAAAAACATTGTTATACAACACTATTTCTAGTAGATCACATATTACATCAGTATATGTTGGTTTAGATAAGTACTCCACTTGGAGGCGTCTACGAACACATTCTATACCTTCCTTATTAGGGATACATGCAAAAAGAGATTGAACATCTAATGTTACTAGCCAAAAATTATTATCACTAAGTGCCTTAGGCATGTGTTCATATAACTTAATCAGGAACTGCTTAGTATCTCTGAGTATGTGTGAATAGTTATTTACCACAGGTCTCAATATAGATTCTAAGTATAACGATATGGGTTCAGTTACCCATCCTCTACCTGCAACTATAGGTCACATAGGTGGATCGGATGGGTGTTTATGGATCTTTGGGACCCCTTGTATACATGGTATTGTAGGATGGTTAATTATACAATAATTATATAAGTTTTCATCTAATTTTCCTTGGTTATATAATATATTCAGGGTTTTAAAAACCCGTTCAATTGCTTTATCTACCTTGTTTAGTCCAATCTTGGTATAGTATTGTTCATCTTTCAACATCTCTTCCATACTTTTAATATATTGCTCCATGTCCATAATAACAATAGGTCCGCCCTTATCAGCAGGCCTTATCATTATGTTACGATCACTCTTTAAATTTTCCAGTGCTCTACGTTGTTTAAATGTTAAATTACCATACCACCTTCTTTCACTATTCCTTTTATCATGTGTATATAATTCTTGTTCAACCAATTTAGAATATGCATCAATCAATGGATGCAAATTTGGTATAAAGGTGCTGGGTTTTCTAAACTGATATCTTTCATGTGTACCCTGACCAAAATCTAACTTTAATTGTAAATTCCGTGTAAATAACTTTAAATCAACAATTGTTTGTGTTACATCACTTTTAATAGATGGGATAAACATAAGTCCTTTTTCTAATACTGCTCTTTCATCTACAGATATTTCTCTTTTGGATATATTCCAAATCAAAGATTCTTGGTCCCTTGCCACATTTTCTTTAGGGTAGGCCCTACATACTCCTGATCGACTGCTCTCTTTGTTGATTTAAAGTTAAAGCATTAAAGTTAAAGTTAAAGTGATACGGCCCATGTCGTCTACCTTGCCACCTGCACGAATTGTCCTGCATTCTATGTAGGCAAGACGGATAGACGACTAAGGGACCGTATTAGAGATCATTTGTACAACATTAGAATAAAATCATCAAATAATGCTCTATCGAAACACGTTCTTGATACATCTACAGACCATGAATTTAAATTCATGGCCATACAAAAGAATTATGTAACAATTAGACGTGGTGATATAGTAAATAGAACTGAGGAGAATGAAATGAGATGGATTATTAGGTTTAGAGCTGACCATTCACCGGGTCTGAATGATAGACTTCCCATTAAACCTGTGTTAAAGGCTAGGAAATTGAAAATTAATACATGAAATTAGATAAATATTAGTAGAAATGAAGTATTGTTTCTGGTGCACATATATATATGTGTACGAATATACACATATATATACACTTTCTCATTTATTTGCACTATTATTCTCACATGATATATGTACATACTTAATAACAGGTACACACCTCGTGATACGTTTTTAAAAAGTGATATATGGATGTGATGTTTTAAAATGTTTAAATCTAGCTGCTTATGTAATAACACAAATTCCTGCATAAAATTTTTAATATATATGTAATTTTAAAATTTGTTAACATATCACTGATGTGAATGGTTTAATTATGTATAAACTATGTTTTTAAAGTATTAATCAAATACGTTAATGGAATCAATTACTGTGATGACAGGAAATGATCTCACTAACATTGCAGGAGATTGTATATAAATGCCATGAAAGTGATTATTTTTGTAATGGCCTGAGGAAGCCTACGGGTGAAAGCGCTAGCCAATTTTAACTTGCCAAATAAAATTCTTAAGGAAAGAAATATCAGTGTCTACCCTTATTATCCATAGTGAAGTGAAGACTGTCTGTGGACTGAGGTGGTTGACTGCTGTTTTCGTGCCGAAGGGCTCTGAGAAGATTAATACATCTTACAAATGCTAGTGTGGTGAAATAAGAACTCTGAAATATTTCCGGTGACTCTATTGCTTATGCAAGGCACTGATATCTGCCTTTATACCCTCCCAACATTTATATTACTACAGTTTTGTGCTGTTCTCATAGGGAGAGGTACTCATGATATAGCGACAAGTTTTTTATTCTTATTTTTAATAAAATGCCTATTTTTGGCTTTTATTTTTTTTTTCTGGTTTTTAGAGCACTGCACGTTTGCGCGGCGCTGCGCTTCACTTAAACATCGGAGATCGAGGGGAAAAATATTTCTTATTATTTTGCAACACATATAAATGCCAATGGCCTTATATTTGGCCATTAGCATGCTTCCTCAACTGGATGCATCCTTTATTTGGAGCTGTCATTGCTCCGTTCTGCTATTTGCAGAACGGTACTCAGTTACCAACGGAGTACATTTCTGCAAATAACACTACTCTTACTCGGACAGGTTAGTGTTTCCCGGATCGCAAATTTACCTCATTTGCATAGCTTTCAGCAGCAAATGAGGTAATTTGCATAACCTAACACTGTCCGTGCAAGAGTCGTTTTAGGAGCTCTTATGCATGCCCCTGCCGGCTGTTCCTGGATCGCTCGGCAGACATATTGGCTGTCTGGAGTCTTACTCTACTCTTAGACTCCGTGCAAGCCTTCGTGAATCTGGCCCACTATGTAACAAAGTGACAAAAGTAATCAACAGTGATAAGAAGTTGTATTATTTCCAGCTTCAACTCCAGCATAAAATCAACCTCAGTAAATTTTGGCACTCCATATCTTCTCTACTTAAACCTGGAAGAAATGTGGAGCACACCCTATCACCTGATACCCCTCCATCACAAATAGCCAAAAACTTTAACAAGCACTTCATAAAATCAATTTTGGACCCTTAATACTGCACCTCCACCCTTCAACCTATTCAGACACCAACCCCAGCCCATCAACTACTTCTAAACCTGTCATTATTAACCCCCCCACTCAACAAAATGTCATACAAACCCCATTCTCATTTCAGCTCATACCCACTGACACCTTTAAGAAACTGCTACAAAAACTAACACCCTGCCCTACCTCAGTTGACAATCTCCCCCCACACTACCTCAAACTGGCTGCTAATTCAGTCACCTACCCAATCAGTATCCTTATAAATAACTCTTTATCTGAATCAGAAGTACCTACCATATGGAAACAATCTCACATCACCCCATCCACAAAGGAGGCAACTCTTGATCCATCCAATTTCCGTCCTATATCCATCTTGTCACCCATATCCAAAATTCTTGAGAGAGGTATCCATCAGCAGGTAATGCAATATCTATTGCAAAACATCATTTTAACCGAAACCCAACATGGTTTCTGACCTAGCCACAGCACAGCTATAGCCCTATTATCTTTTACAGACACTGTGAACAATGCTAGAGATGCAGGATGCTATACAGCCTCAGTATTCCTTGATCTCTCCAAGGCCTTTGACACAGTAACTCATCCCTTACTTTTGAACGCACTGTCTAACTTAGGCTTAGGTTCATAGGTAAATAGTAGGCTATCTGCCCAAGGGCATTTATAAGCCTAGCCAGAGTGTGTTGGCTTTCTCCACCCCCTTAGATTAATTCCCTGTGCCTCTGACCATCAGAACCATTCGTTCCCTGCGCCTCTGTCCAGCAGAGCCACTGCAGTGATCCCCGGAGTAAATTTTCTGTTTCCCATCCACCCATCAAGGTTTCTCTTGAAGAGTGCTAGTGAGGGGCTCTGCCTGATGTATATTGGAATCTTGTTCCAAAGCATGGGGAGTCTCTGAATCAGGAATCTATCCCTCCAGCACATCCTATTTATCGTTTTGGTAAGGTTTATATCCTAGAGCATGTGGCTCTCATGGATTAGCTTTTTTTTAGGTGGAGCATATCCATCAATTCTGGGTTGGACATGGCCTTGTATGTCAAGCAGAGATCACCTGTGATTAAGTGGTATGCAACCGAGTACAGCTAGAGTTTCTTTACTCGGGCTGCATAGGTCATCTGTTTGAGGCCAGTAATCCTCTTGGTGAGGTACTTTTGTGGTCTTTCCAGCTGTTGCAGGTGTCTTGTAAAGTACATCCCAAATGGGGCATTGTATTCTATACTGGGTCTAATAAGTGATGAATAGAGAGGCACAATAACCTCCTTTGTTCTGGATGCTAACCCTTTTGAGACTAGGTGGGCCACATAGAAGGATTTTCTAACCACCTTGGCAATATGATTATCAAAGGAGAGATTGCTATCTACTTGGGTCCCCAGATCCGTTATTAATTTTTCTGTATTTAGGGGACTACCACTTAAGTGGTAGTTTGCGGGTTCTTTGTTTTTTCCAAAGGGGATGACTATGCAATTTTTGGCATTCAGCTTGAGGCCATGATTTTGACACCAGGTATCCGTCTCAGTGAGACCCTTCTGGATGGTGTCTGTATCAGCCGGAGAATCAATTATGGCCCCTAGTTTGCAGTCATCTGTGAACTTGGTCAGCCAAAGTCCTCCTGTGCTTGTCTGTACCTCTGAGAAGTATATACCGAACAGGAGGGGTCCTAGGACTGAGCCCTGGGGGATGCCACTTGTAACTGATTTAGAGTCAGACCTAGAGGCTGCAACTCTCACCATGTGGGTTCTGTCCATGAGCCAATTTGCAACCCATCTCGTAATGTAGAGGTTAATGTTCAGGTTGGTGAGTATGCCTATAATACCAGAATGGGGAATGATGTTGAAAGCCTTTGCGAGGTCCAGGTAGGCTGTGTGGACCTCCTTACCCTCATCTAATGCCTTGGTAACTGTCTCAAAGAAGTCCACCAGATTTAGGAGGCATGATCTGCCCTTAACAAAGCCAAACTAGGTGGGGTCCAAAGTTTGGAGGTTCCCAATGTCTCTGTTAATGAGTTCCATGATGATGCGCTCCATAGCCTTGCAGACCAGGCTAGTCAGGCTTATAGGGTGATAGTTCCCAGGGTCCGTTGTGGCACCACCTTTGTGGAGTGGGATAATTGTTGCTGTGCGCCACTCTGTGGGCATGTAGTCTGTAGCGAGGCTGAGTTTGAACAGTGTGTTTAGGTGAGAGGTTAGCTCATTTTGGAGCTCTTGTAAGACACAGCCTGGGACACCGTTTGGTCCCATTGAGGCTGTGTTTTTGGCTTGGATAGGGCTGTTTTAACCTGTGTGTTGGTGATTGCTGGGGCCTTACATTCTTCTGGTATGGTTATGGGCCCTTTAGGGGGTGAGAGGGGTGTGAAATTTGCACTGAACTTGTCTGCCAAAATTTTGTCAATATCAGTCAGTTCAGTGAATTTTGTGTCACTCTGCACCAACTCAGAGCAGATCTGAGAGTTTCCACTTAGGTTCTTGACATAGCTAAAGAATGCTTTGTGGTTATCTTTGGAGTCCTTGGCAATTTTTCTTTCGAGGCTAGCCTTGGATATTTTAATGAGGAATCGTAGTTTCTTGCTGATACTGATCAGGGATGTCTTTCCTTCTAGGGAGTTTGCTCTTATCTGTACTAGTTTCCTCCTTCTATTGTAGAGCCTGTTTATGGCAGGGGTCCATTAGACTGGTTTCCTTTTCTTGGAGGAGTGAGTCTTGGTTTTACTTGGGATAGCATGATTCATGCATTCCTGTAGATGATCACAGAGTGCCTTTGTATAGGTTTCAGCAGCTTGGACAGCATTGTCCATTGGCATGGGGGCTGTGAACCTTTCCATCTCAGTCTTAAGCAACGTGAAGTTTGCTTTTGAAACGTTTTTTATGGTGGTTTCCTTGATTGGGGTTGGGGGCGGAATGTGAATATCCAGAGTGATTAGTCTATGGTCTGATCTAACCAGCGAGGGGTTGACGTCAGGTGTGGAATACCGGTCGCCCATGTTGGTGATGACCAGGTCCAATATGTTGTTCCCTCTGGTGGGGGTTTTGACCAGTTGATCCAGGGAGTTCGAGTTTATAAATTCTAGGAAGCGTTGGGCAAGGGAGTTAGTACTTGAGTAGTTCTCCCAGTTAATGTTTGGGTAGTTGAAATCACCCAGTATTAGGGTGTTTGGTAGGACCTTCATATTTCCCAGTGTCTCCAGAAATGCGGAATGGGGGTCCTGGGTCATGGTGGGTGATCTGTAGCAAGCTACAATTTGGATTGCAGTTTTGCCCATTGTTAGTTGCATTTGGATGATCTCTGACGTATCGTGCTGTGCCACTAACCTGGAGTTGTGAGTATTCTTGATGAATATGGATACACCCCCGCCTTTTGTGTTTAAGTCCGGGTTCTGTGGCCGAAAGGTATGGTATGAGTTATAGCCTGGTAGTGCTGGGGTGCTCTCTGGAGCCTTAAACCAGGTTTCTGTTACTGCACAGATTTCGATGTTCTCCATACTGAGGAGTGCCTCGACTGTGTGCATTTTGAGGTTTAGACTTCTGGCTTTGAGTAGCATTACCCTCAGTTTTTGGTTACTTGTGCTATTTACGGTGGTGGGTTTGTCTTTTGAGCCTTGCCTAAAAAAGGCACTATGGGGTCGGCAAGAGCCTTTGCCAGTATTCGAAAGCCTAAGGGTGACAGGTGCAAGTCATCCCTTGTGAAGCAATGTGGCTTGTCGAGCATGTCATCGCAGGCAGACAGATACTGGATCCCCTTTGAATGACACCAGAAACTTAGCCAATTGTTGAAGTTGATCATTTTTTCTTTACACTGCGGCATTATTCTTGGTGAGGGCAGGATGCTACTCAGGGTCAGGGTCATACCTGCCTGGGCTACATGATCAGAGAGTTCTTCCATGTCTCTTTTCATGTAGCCTATCATTAGTGTGTTGAGTATGTTATTTTGCCTTAAGGGCTGTTATTGCATGGCACACTGATTTTGTGAAGTATGTGTTTCATGGTTGGTGATGGGTTGTGGAGGTTGCTTGGATGTCTGCTTTGGAGGTCTCTGTTGCTTTTGCAGATTTTTATTTAGAGCCTCTGAGTATGTTTTCGTGTATTTATGTGTGTTATTTGCCTGCATTGGTTTGTTAGGTCTATGTGAGACTGGTGGTGTGTTGCAAGTATTACCCTTCTCCTCTTGACAGTCAGTTACAGTCTGGGGTTGAGAGAGCTTTGCCTCCAGTCTGGCTGTATAATTGCATCTCTCGCATATATTAGCGATGGTGGTAGGAGGAGAGGGTTGTCTGTGTACATGAGGCAATTGTAACATTGCTTCAAAATGCCCAGATTCACCAGTTGGACTGGAGAGTACACCGGAAACTGCCCTTTGGACATGCCTGAATAGGTTGAGTGAGCTGTTTTTCTGACTGACTGGTGGGGATGAATAGAGAGCCTTGTCCTTCTGGACAGTATAAGGGGGGCTAGTGCTATGGGGTATTTAGTGCTTGTTATGCGTTTTAAGCAAGTGCTGGGCTGTAAAATAAATGGTTTGAGTGCTAAAATTGAAGGTTTGTCTAGTTCCAAGGGAAAAACTGAAGAGTAGACTTTGTGGAGTCAGGAATAGTTTAACCCTAGCTAACCGGCGCTGCCCAGCGCACAAAACCGAGCAAATGCGTTTTTTATATCAGAAAGATTAAAGAGATAGAAATTAGCCCAAAATGGACAATAAAACTACAGTTTCTGGGCAGAAACCACTTCTCCAAGGGCAAGTAGGCTGTTCAGAGCTCCCCGCTCTCACTGGCGAACTTCCTTTTTGCCCAAGTAAGGTTTATGCTTCTCACATAACACAGTAAAATAGTTTCAGAGCTACCTCAAGGATCATAAACAAGCAGTGAAATGGCCCAATAAACTCTCACCCTTTCTCCACAACCCTTCTGGAGTCCATCAAGGCTCCATCCTAGGACCCCCTACTCTTTAACATTTTCACAAACAACCTTCACACTGCCTCTCACCTTGGTACCCTCACTCAATATGGTGACGAATCCACCATAATCTGTACTGCTCAATCACTACCAGAACTACTTTCAAAGACTCAACAGTCATTTACTGCAGTCGAATCCTGGCTAAGAAATGCCCAACTCTTTCTTAATCCAAAGAAGACAAAACTAATACTCTTTAATCCCAAGAACACCTCCCCTGTCACTGATCATTTCAACATCCTTGCATCTGACAACACTGTCATGGAAATAGTGCAGGAAAACAAACCTTTAGGCATTACCATTGACAATAAACTTTCATTTGACCCCCATATACAACAAAATATAAAGAAAACTCATCAAAAACTGGGACTCTTATATAGAACAAACATTTCTTTACTGCAGCAATCAAAACTACCCTTGCAAAAACATTTTTACTTCCCTCCTTTCTTTATGATGCCCCTATCTTAACTTACAAACTTCTACCCTAAGCAAGATGGAACAGTGCTACAACAACGTTGCAGTTTGCCACAAACTCTAAATATCATACACATCACTGTAAACCACTCCTAGAATTAAACTGGCTTGAACTCCCCAACCAACTTGCCTTTATTCAGCTATCCACCTTACACAACCTTATTTTCAAGCCTACTGCCTGCGCTGCACTAACCTGTCTAGTCACACCTTACACAACAAATTGACCCCTACGATCAGAAGACAAAAATCTCTTAGCTATCTCAAAACCCATAAGAAAACCAGGTCATTCTCTGTATTCATACACTGTCTCTATACTTTGGAATTTACTACATCTAGCTACCCAGGTCCATGCCTGGCCTAACCCATTTCAAAGTCTCTTTAAAAAAATTGTCTCATAAATATATGGCTCTGCTCCTGCATAAAGCCTGCCTCATACTCAGGTCTTCCTCTTCTTCCACACTAGACTCATAGTCCTCTTCAGTCACATTACAATCCCTCACAGACTGCAAGATCCTAAGGCTATTCTAACTCCTTCTCTGTTTCTATACCATATCCTTAAGCTACTTCTCAGATTGTATTGCTTCTATTCTTCTTAACTCTCTCTCACTATCTATCTGTATCACTAACTTTCTGGCTGCTGTTTTCCTAACTGAAACTAACATTCTATTTTTCATGTACTGTAACAGTCAATGCCACACATTGCACTACCTACGTACTATTTTTTGGACACTATCTACAGTACATCATGTATGATGAGAGTGACTATTATTGTCTATAATGTTTTAACTCTATAGAATTGTCTCGATTTGTAGTAATATATTCCAACATCTTGTAACATAGTTTGTTCTTTCAACTTATTTTTGTATAGTATTTTTAATGTAATTTGTATTGGATTGGATTATACTGTATTTGTATTGTACTGTATATAGAGCTTTGCTCCCTGGGCCTCTGCTGATGACGGGTTCTGTAGCCCCAGTCAGACCATCCCGGTAATCAAATGTCAAATAAAATAAATAAATAAATGTCATCATAGCAAGATAACACAGTACAAACACACTCATCCTGAATAATGTACTATAGTGTAATAATCTTGGTATTTGAATCACAACGGATCATATGTCACCATGTTAGAGAACAGCAGCATTATCTACCGTCAAGCACCAAGCTCCCAGTCATTACTTATGAATACTTTTTAAGCATTGTTCAATTTTTCATACCAATAATACACCTATAACATTAATAACCAAACCAATATAATAGTGGTTGGTGATAATAATGTTTCTCAACTGGAGAAATGTTTTATAATTATAGCTCATTAAAAAGATAATGGTGATGCTGAATTGGACTATGGAGATTATGTTTCATGTGTTCTATTACATATTTTTTATTAAATATTATTGCATGCATTAACATCATTTTAAATGCAGTGACGTTGAATTTGTGTTATTTTGTTTTGGCTTTACATGTTATGTTACTGGTATAAAAAAAGTGAATAACATTTTTTTACACCCACTGTGATCTCAGGTGTGTGGTGGTCTTGGTTTGGAGCATTATTCCCAAGCTCAGTTTTGCACTATATGCCCTTTCATTAATAGGGAACTTTAAGAACAGAAAGGCTCAAGCCCTAAAGAGATGTCACCACTTGGTAAAACACAGGGTTAAAATCAAAATAGTCTGGCAGTTAGATCAGAGGAGTAAGGCTATGAGATTCCTGTAGTCCAGGGAAGATTCCCTAAGCCATCTTTTACCTGATGTGTCACTCTGTGTAAATCACTTAACCAGTAAAGGGACACTTGTGCCTAGAGGGATAACCTGGTTAACAAAAAAGTTACTGCATTTGAATAGGAATACCTTTTTATCTCTCCAGTAAGTTCATGAAAATATTAACTGTCACAGTTTTGAAAAAGCAAAATAGACTGGAAACTTAAAACCAAGACATGGGTAAATGCATGCATTCCTGGTAGAACTATTTGTGCCTCTAGTAGGATGGAAAGAAACTTTATACAATATATTTTATAGTTTGTCTGGCAGGGAGCTCCACATAATGCTCTGTTCTACGATTGGGTATATCTTAGAATATAAATGTTATTATATAAACAAAGTGTTTAACAGAAGGAAGAAAGTCCTTAACCTGCCTTGTAAGGCCAGAAACCCAGAACACTAGAACTGTATTAGCAACTCCACTAAAAAACAGACAAATATAAAGACCGGCATTACACAAATTAAGAGTAAAAAATTAAGCAGAAGATAACTGCAAGTCCATCTTCAGCTATGTTACAAAAATAAGAAGTAATTCTCAGTTCTACTGCGAACTTTTCCACAGTGGAGCCTCCTATTCAAACTCAAAAGACATTGCAAACACACTGGCTAGAAAGCTCACAGCAAAGTTCTCCCCTGAAACTACCATTGCCTCTCTTATAATCCCCGAGTCACTCCCCCATACTGGTATCACTAAGGAATATGTTTTTAAAGTATTCTCAAAGACAATAAGCTCTTCATCCATAGGCCCCAATGCAATAATATTAATTAATTAATTAATTAATTAATTAAGTAATTAATTAAGTAATTAATTAATGTCTGATAAATGGTGTCAAACACACTAATACTGATCCCCTCCTAAGACTGTCTAAACTGAGCTTTGCTACAGGTTATGCCCCTGGATTTTGTTGTACTTCTGCAGTAATGCCTCTCTATAAGGGCAAACCCATCTCAGAATTGGGGGACTATACATCCGTTAGCACAATGATTGTCATCTATAAAGTGGTGGATTTCATCATCACTGACCTTAAAAGTCACGGCATCAAAATTCTGACTAAACTTGATCCACTGCAGTTCGGCTTTGCAAAGAGCAGGTCTTTCCTGCTGAATCTTGTCAACTTGTGTGAGAAGGCAACTCAGTTGGTTGACGATGGTTACACTATCTGTGTAGTCTACATTGGAATTGTTTATAAGTTAATAGCCTTAAAACTAAATCTCAACACGGTAAGATGGATAGCCAACTGGCTTTGGGAGACAATGTACATTGCCTGAGTGGATGACACCTCCAGAGACTCAGAGAAGGTGATCTCCATGATGTCTGCCAAGGTTCTGTACTAGGCCCCTTCTGTTAGGCATCTATTTTTGGATCTCTAAACTGATAACAGTGATCTCTGGTAAATAATACTTGCTGATGAATGTAAGTTTAGTGCCGGTATCAAATCCTTTTTAGATATATACCCCCCTAAAAGGATTAGTTCCTGCTGCTTAGAAAAATGTCTCAAACTAAACTCTAAGAAATGTAGCATCATCCCCTTTGAGAAGCAGAAACAAATGCATCTTACTGCACTGAAAGCAACATATTACTAAACAAATCAGAGATCTGTGTACTTGGGTTTATAACTCCTTCTCCTTTGACCATCACATTGTAACTGTAGTTAGAAACCCTTGTATGTTTCACAACTAATTGCCAATGGTATCTCTTCTAAAACCATGGGAGTCATTATTACCATGTATTCTGCCCTCGTCGGAATATAACGTACCCTTTGACATGTAGTAGACAAAGTTAATTAAAAAAAATAAAAAATAAAAAAAACACACATATGTTCTTAACAAAAAGGATTTCAGGTATAAAATAAAAAATCTTAATAGCTAGGTGAGACTGGAGTCCTTGCTCTTGTACTTATTGTCATACAAGCTCCTGAAGGGAAACCCTTGCCTAGAGTACTGTGCCCTAAGTGATGAGTACTGTGCCCTAGGTGATGAGTACTGTGCCCTAAGTGATGAGTACTGTGCCCTAGGTGATGAGTAATGTGCCCTAAGTGATGAGTACTGTGCCCTAGGTGATGAGTACTGTGCCCTAAGTGATGAGTACTGTGCCCTAGGTGATGAGTACTGTGCCCTAAGTGATGAGTACTGTGCCCTAGGTGATGAGTACTGTGCCCTAAGTGATGAGTACTGTGCCCTAGGTGATGAGTACTGTGCCCTAAGTGATGAGTACTGTGCCCTAGGTGATGAGTACTGTGCCCTAAGTGATGAGTACTGTGCCCTAGGTGATGAGTACTGTGCCCTAAGTGATGAGTACTGTGCCCTAGGTGATGAGTACTGTGCCCTAAGTGATGAGTACTGTGCCCTAGGTGATGAGTACTGTGCCCTAAGTGATGAGTACTGTGCCCTAGGTGATGAGTACTGTGCCCTAAGTGATGAGTACTGTGCCCTAGGTGATGAGTACTGTGCCCTAAGTGATGAGTACTGTGCCCTAGGTGATGAGTACTGTGCCCTAAGTGATGAGTACTGTGCCCTAGGTGATGAGTACTGTGCCCTAAGTGATGAGTACTGTGCCCTAGGTGATGAGTACTGTGCCCTAAGTGATGAGTACTGTGCCCTAGGTGATGAGTACTGTGCCCTAGGTGATGAGTACTGTGCCCTAGGTGATGAAGCTCTTCTTGTTCTCCTTTTCTTTGATAAATTTAATTGTGCAACCAGTACCACAGCCAAAGATCTCAGCTTTTACTAAAGAATAAATAATACTAGCTGGAAAGAGGGGTTTACCAGGAAATGTCTCCCCTTGCTCTTGAACGGACTTCTGCTGCATAACAAGCAGTGTGATTCCTTACCATCTTTCAAATGCAGCTTAGACAGCTGGAAAGGTGTCCTTAAATTTGGCCTAGAACTTACAGGCACTACCCTTTTTTGCAAAAAGGTAGTGGAGTCTGAGAGGTGATGTATTTACATCGCTTTTGGTCAAACTTGCCTTGTATATCTTAGGAACCTATGATTTACAGGTGGCCGAGGTGAAATTCTTGGAATGTCAGCAACTCCAAGCACAAGACATCATAAAGCTGACTGCAGTTTTCCTTAGGAAATAACAGCTGGTACAATTTTTAAGTGTGCACCTGCAGTAATTTCCTTCCTCTGGGAGATTTGTTCAACCCTTTTCAAGTTGGTATGTCCAAATATTTGGTATATGTAAGTTTGGAAAGTGTAGGAGGCTTGCTTCTGACATGGGGAGTTGCAGAGGGAATTGCCACTTGCAAAAAACACTTCCACTTTACTTTTTTGCCCTTCTGCATTTTGGGTATTAGTTTTTGGCATTTCTGATGCACAGGCTTTTGCGGTTTTATATTTCATAGTAGAACCATAAGAAACAGGAGAAAATCAGACTCATTTGAACATGGAGTAGCAGGAAATATGTTATAGACATTGTTTTATATAATCTTTTCAGAATAAAGACACTTTCTCTAAATGAATATTAGATGTCTGAAATATATCAAGTTTAATTGTTCTATTGTAAGAGAAAGATTATTAAAAAAAAGACTTTAAATAAAAAGTTAGCCGTGAAAAAGATTCACATTTTCAAATACCAGAAAGCTCAGTGGATGGCTAACAGTATTTATTTATGAAGGCTGCTTGATGGTGAGTAATTTCTTAATCTGTATATATTAAGCAGTGTTGAGTGCTACACTCATCTGTAGTGTGACAATTTAATGTTCACAACATATGGCTGGTTCATTGGCTCATGCTGCTCGAAGAAAAAACACAATGAGTATATTGTCAAATTGTCTTCACTGCTGTAGTACAGTGTGGAGTTAAGTATATTTCTTCAGTATAAAATGAAAGTTGAAAATATATTAAACATGGGAAACAGCATGTGCATGTGTGCATGTGTACGTGCGTACATGAGTGCATGTGGGTGGGTGTGTGTTTGTGTTTTAGTGCTCATTCATTTTTTTATTTATCCCATGACCACCCACTAGCCCCATTACATCATAGCACCCTCTACCAAGTAGTTGTTCAAAGCTACCACCACTATTAACATTCCCCAAATTATAAAGATGAAAGGTAAGTAAATATAGTATGATGCAGTAAATATGCTCACATTAACACACCATTCAAAACAAAATATGCCTTATACAACAGAATTATTGTAAACGTACAGTAAAACATCTCAAAGTACAGATAAATAACAGAATACATTAAAGTACGTTAAGGCAGTAACATAAATCAAACAGTACCATACTGAAATTCAAAGAATGTTATTTATTCAGAAATGATGTTCCCATAGAATGCCCAATGAGTAAAAACATTATACTAACTTTCTACAGATTTCCAAAATCAGCAATTCAGTATCAAGGTGCAGATACATTGATATTTTCAACAAATCTGGTACATGTCTACCCAGATATGACATCAACAAAATACTATTTAGATAGCATCCAGATCAGTACCCATTTAAAATCTGGGACCTGCATTGCTAAGTCGCAAGGTGTGGAGATCTAAGGGCTGAAAAATCTGGACTTATACTTAATTGGAGATTGCCTTTTCGTGGAATATTCTCATCTTTCTAGGGTATGATGACTTTGGACCTGGCATCAATATAAGTTCAGATGTGGAAGGGTTGCTCACCATATCAAGGATGCATGGCAGGCTTGACCTCTTGCAAAACCCATTTAAAGGAGAAGAGCCATGCTCAATATTCACTCTTCTCTGATTCTGCGGTATTTTTGGTTGTTTTTGCAGTGCCTTTGGACTGGGAAGCCAGAAGAACCAGGTCCTTCCAAAGCATCTTAATATACAGAAAACAATAATTTACCATATGTTAATGGTAAGCAGATGCATGTGGAATTATACTTCTAAGTCCATTTTTATTATGGTTTATAACAAAGGCACAAAATTAGTAACCATGTTAGCTGCCAGTTCCCAATCATCTTTTGGAATTTAATGTTGCTTAATTACTGTAATTTGTTTGGAAATTTCAAATAATTATTCTTCCATGCTAATGGACTGTAGTCAGTCCATTTAGTTATGCTATGACACTTGATTAGGCTACTTACATCTACTTCATTAGACAATTTATTTTTAGTTTATTGAATACTTTAAACATATTATAAAAATGATATATGTATATCTGATTTGATTCTATAATAAAAGTTGCCTTATAGAAAAGACAAATGCGCGCGCATGCGCGCACACACACACACACACACACACACGCACACACGCACACACGCACACACGCACGCACGCACGCACGCACACACACACACACACACACACACACACACACACACACACACACACACACACACACACACACACACATGCAGACATACATTGATTTAACAGCGCATATTTATTTTTCTGCTTGTTTAGATATTTATTTACATTTTTTGGCATCTAGGAAATTTTATCTGAGTACTATGCATGTTCAGGGGAGGCTCAGGGATGAAAGTTTTGCAATAACAGGTTTAGAAGTCTCCAGGAAAATATAAATCAGTATAAACTGAAACAGTTTTACACTCAGAACCAGAAATGTAGACAGATTGTATATAAGGAATGTAGTTCAAAACAAGATATTAAGTTATTATTATCAAAAGCAGTGTCCCAGATTAGTGAGTGTGACCCCCAAAGCGGAGGGAAACAACTTAGCGGTCAACACTCGCTTTTTGATTGGTCTATTGACAGGTCTGCTGACTGGAACTAGGTGTTCCCACTAACGAGTTGGGCAGGATCCACCTGTGATGAACAGGAATCTGAAAAAGGATCTAAATTAAGGTAAAACTTCCACAGTGTAAGGCTGAAAAGGAGGTGAAAAACCTAAAACAACAATATAATGCTGTCTGAATTTATCGAGTTATCAAGGTAATTTTAATGCACTTCTGGTAAAAAGAAAAAAAAAACAAAACAAAGCAATTTAAAGTGTCGATCGAGCTATTTAAGCCCAGGTGGAAGTTGAATTTGCCCTAACATGGCCTCTAAACTGGGTGATTCTGTTCAGATAGTTCTTGTTCCTTCAGGTACCTCTTGGTGTTCTAAACCTGTAGAGAAGAGGTTCATTATATTATCTCTGTGGTTCCAGGAAATAAAGACTCTTTAGTTGATCTTCATTCAAAAAAGTGGCTTTTGTTGAAGCATTCGAGTGCTGCTCAGTGCGGATTGAGATTTACAGTGCACACTGAGTTTATCTATTGTCGAGATAGAGGGAGTGTCCAGGGCAGCCAGCCAATTGGAGTGTGTGGGTATGTTATGGGCTGGAGCCTTTATTATGAACCAGATAACGTATTGGGAGGCCTGCCCTGGAATCCCTTTAGGGGTTAATCCTTTGTCAGAAGGAACAAGAGCTCAACAATGTAAAGTTTAGTTTCCGTAAAACCCAGCTAAAAATAACAATAACAATCCAATTAAACTGAAATGTGAGGTGCTTTCGTATTCTTCATCAGGAATGCATCATACAGTAGCAGCTTTATATAATTTTTTTCTTTCCTTAATTCAAAAATCAAAAATCCAGATTCCTAGAACAGATAAAAAGTCTGTATTCTCATTTAAATTTCCTTAGCCTAGCTTCACTGAGTGACTGGTGTCACTGCCATCTGTGGTCCACAGCTTTTCTGCATTGCCCTGTGTGATGTTCAGCCCACTCTTACTTGTCAAGGAATCAGTGATGCAGCACATTAACAGTACCAGCGGTGACATCAGTACTGTTACCATTGTCTGTCATAGTGGCTTGCTTGCTTTGTTTGCATTCATATCTATGTATAAACTTGTCTTCCACCTGTGCTGTCTTTATTAACTGTGGAAGTCCTGCAGGTTTGACATCTGGGGAGTCAGTTTTTTCTTAGTTACAAGCACTTTTGTAGAACGACACAAGTTAAGCAGATGTGGAATAATTTATAGGTTCATAGGTTGGTACTAGGCTATCAGCCCTAGGACCTATACAAGCCTAGCCATAACAATTCCCTGGCTATTTCTTCCCACACTATTTACTTCCCTGGACCCCTGTCTAGCAGGAAGACTGACGTGATCCCTGGGGTGAATTTCCTTTCTCCCATCCAATCATCAAGGTTCCTTTTGAAGAGGGCCAAAGAGGCACTCTGCTTGACATGTATGGGCAATCTATTCCAGAGTCTGGGGAGTCTCTGGGTTAGCAGCCTATCCCTCCAGCATGTTTTGTTTATTGTGATAAAAAGGTTTAGATCCCTGGAGCATGTGGCTCTGAGGGATTAGGATTTCTTTATGTGTAGCATGTCCAACAGCTCTGGGTTTGACATGGCCTTGTATGTTAAGCAGAGCTTGCCTTTGAGTTGACGATATGCGACAGAATATAGCTGGAGTTTTTTAAGGTGGTCAGCTTAGGGCATCTGCTTTAGGCCTGTGATTCTTTTAATGAGGTATTTCCGCGGCCTTTCTACTTGTTGCAGATGTCTTGAGAGGTACATACCAAATGGGGCATTGTATTCTATAATGGTTCTAATGAGGGACGAGTACAGTGGGACAATGACCTCCTTTTTTTCTGGATGAAAAGCCCTTAGTGATGAGGTGTGCCACATAGAAGGATTTCTTGACTGTTGTGACGATGTGGTTATCGAAGGGGAGACCTCTGACCACCTGTGTCCCTAAGTCTCTTATCACACTTTCGGTGTTTCGTGCACTGCCACCTATGTGGTAATTCACAGGTACATGTTTTTTTCCCAAAGGGGATAACTATACATTTCTTGGCATTGAGCTTGAGCCCATGGCTCTGGCACCAAGCATCTGTTTCTGTAAGGCCCTTTTGTAGAGTATCCACATCATTTGGGGATTTAGTAATGGCTCCCAGTTTGCAGCCATCTGCAAACTTTGCTAGCCATTGTCCCTTAGTGTTGGCCTGTACTTCAGAGAAGTAGATGCCAAACAAGAGCGGTCCCAGGACTGAACCCTGAGGTACTCCACTTGTCACTTGTCTGGAGCTGGATTTAGAGTTGGCTACTTTTACAGTGTGGGTTCTGTCAGTAAGCCCGTTGGCAACCCATAGAGTGATGTAGGGATTAATTCCAAGCTTAGTAAGTCTATCTATGATTCCAGAGTTGAGGATGGTGTCAAAGGCCTTGCCAAGGTCCAGATAGCCTGTGTGGACCACCTTACCCTCATACACAGCTCTGGAGACTGATTCAAAGAAGTCAATCAGGTTCAGGAGACAAGATCGGCCCTTCACAAACCCGAACTGGGTGGGGTCCAGTGTTTGAAGGTTTCCAGTGTCTTTGTTTATAAGTTCCATGATAATATGTTTCATGGCCTTGCAGATCAGGCTTGTCAGACTGATGGAGAGGTAGTTCCCGGGATCCAAGGTAGATTCCCCCCTTGTGGAGTGGGAAAACTGTAGCTGTGTGCCAATCAGTGGGCACGAAGCCTGAGGTGAGGCTATGATTAAACATGACACTTAGGTGAGGTACCAGTTCATTTTGTAGTTCATGTAGTACACAGCCTGAGATGTCATCTGGTCTCATGGATGCTGTATTCTTAGCTTTGGAGAGTGCATTTTTTATCTGTGTGGCCATTATTACCGGAATTTGGCAATCTTCCAGTACTGAGATGGGACATTTAGGGGGTGAGAGGGGGGTGAAGTTGGCACTGAATTGATCTGCCAGGATATTGCCAATATCCTTGGGATCAGTATATTTAATACCATTCTGTTGTAGCTTAGAGTAGATCTGAGCATTGCCATTTAGATTCTTGACATAACTATAGAATGCCTTGTGGTTGTCTTTGGAATCTTTGGCAATTTTATTTTCATAACTAGCTTTGGAGGATTTTATGAGGGATCTCAGCTTCTTACTGAGGCTGGTTAGGGAGTTTTTTGCATCCTGGGATTTTCCTCTTTTCTGCAACAGTTTCTTCCTTTTGTTGTAAAGTTTGTTTATGGCAGGGGAACACCAGATTTGCTTCCTTGTTTTGGAGGAGAGCATCTTGGTTCTGTTTGGGATGGCACGATTCATGCATGAGTGGATGTGCTCGTACAGTGCCTTAGTGTAGGATTCAGCAGTCGAATTTTCAGTTCCCATCTGCATGGGTGTCATGAAGTTTGTCACTTCTGACTTGAGTAGCATGCAGTTAGCTTTGGAGAAGTTTTTTATGGAGGTTTCCTTACTGGGGGGTGGGGGTGGGATGTGGATGTTAAGGGTGATTAGCTTATGGTCAAATCTGACCAATGACGTGGTGACCATAGGTGTGGAACATCAATTTCCCATGTTGGTAATGACCAGGTCTAGGATATTGGAGCCCCTGGTGGGACTTTTCAGTTCTGTTACACTATCTTTCTTTCTTTCTTTCTTTCTTACTTTTCACCCTCATTTATTTTTGATACCTTACCTTTTCCCAAGTAGCAATGGGAGTAAGTCAGGAATCACTGCTGGATGCATGCCAGTGCTTCACAGGACAGACCAACACTCACATACATATATCAGGGCAACTTAAGCAATACCAGTCCATTATCTGCATGTTTTTGGAAGGTGGGAGAAAACTGGAGCCCCTGGTGAAAACTTATGAGGAAAAAGTGGGGGGTATGCAAACATTACACAGAAGTCACCACACCTGGAAAGTGACCAAGTGAAACAAGTGTTGTGAGACAGCAACTCTGACTGTTCCACTAAAGCTTTATGTACAGCCACATAACTGGATGTGGGATGTCAACTGACATCTGAATAAACTTAGGAAGAATTCCATTAGCATAGACATAACACTCATGGTTAGCTTTTGTTTAGAGTATCATTATGTCATGGATGTAAGACAGAGAGAAGTGCACATGAAGTAAAAAATCAGAAGAGGAATAGATACAGTATGCAAAGCATTAATTTGTTATGAATATAAAAATATCAAAGGGAGAAACAGATATGGAGTTAAAGCAACTTCAAAGGAAGAAAGTAGAATGACTAGACACTGTTCACTACAAGTAGTTTAGCACAACTATTTGAAGGTTCATTCTAAAACCTGTATAGGTCTTAGAGGCTGTGTCTGTGATAGTGCAACAGAATTGAAAGGTGACAGATGTTCATTTCTACAAGTGTGTGCCGAAACAGTAGATGAGGACTTGTGTGCCTTTTATGACTCACTTTTACTACAGGGAAGATTATGCAGAAAATTCAGAGAAGCAGGTCAGTAGACGTTCTGGTTATTATTTGTCTCATCATAGAACAACACACTTTCCAGGAGCACAGATTGTAACAGTCTGTTTTGATCCTTTTCTGTTACTGGGTTATTGGTGAGGTGATCAGATCTCATTGATTGTGGTGTCTCTTTATTCAGCAAAGCCTTTGTCACTGTGTTGCATAGAAGGTGACAAATGAAATTAAGGGACAGGAGGGTATGGTATAAAATGGTGAACTGGGTAGGAAGCTAGCCTAAGGTGGGAATTACAAGGTAACATTTAGTAGGTAGGAACTGCCTAAAGCAAAAAATAATAGTGATTAGAATGCTAAATACTTTGGTATTAAGCAAGTTCAGTTAAACGTCTTTCTTTTTGATACTATACAGGGTATGAGAGCAACACCAGCTTTTTAAATGCTTTAATCACTGCAATGTACAGAAATTTGGTGATTATGGAAGAAAATAGTCTGTAAAAGAAACTTGTTAGGCTTACAGCATGGAAGGGTATGTGACAGTTATGGTTTAATGAAAATAATCATAAGATTATGAAATTTGGTGGGGGAAACAAGGAATGATATGTATGCTACTAGCGGTGTTACAGAGAACAAAAATGCCTTTATCTGTACATAAGAGGGAAAAACAGGAGAAAAAATGGGGATACGTTAAACAAACTGGGTGTGGATAAGCAGTGAGGAATGGTAGAAAAGTTTGGCTGCTAAATGAATACATCTGTGCAGTATTCATGAAGTAAGAGATGGGAGATATTACCTGACTACTTCAGTATATGTACCCATGACATATGGTTGATTCCAACCCTGCCATGGAAGAAAAGCTCTAAAGTAAGCCTCAAAACTAAAAATATAGGATTCACACCAATATTTCTTAATAATCATGTGACAGTGCAAGATTAGTTGGACCAACTTTTAAAATAAAATGAAAAGAACTTAATATACAATGATAAATGGAGAGGGCAAATATGGTCACCTTTCACAACAGTATGTGCAAGGCAGAGGGCAGCAATTATGCATCTGTCAGATCAATCTCAGTGTTAAGTAAAATCATGGAATAATTACTGGAGGGAACAAAACTGTCTGACATTTAGATGATATTGGGGAGCAAGACCTGCTTGGGTTCAGAATGGTAAGGTATTGTCTAAAAAATCTAATAGTTTTCTTCCACTGCCTATAGTGAATAGTACACTAGGCTCTACTTAACTGCAGCTGTATATCTGCAATAGCATCATTCATAATGCCAGTTACCAAATCAGATGACCTCATAATGTGCCATAAAATGACACCGAGGCTTAAAATGTTGCTTGTACAATAAACAGAGCATAATCAGAACAAAGATGTTTACTAGCAGAGAACATACTGTAAAGGGCAGCACTAGGTTTAGTCTTCTCACTGTCATTATAAAAGGCTAACAAAAAATGGGAAGGAATAAAATAACCCTTTTACAAATGACATAAAAATATGCAAGATGATCAGAACACAAGTGAAAAGAATGCAAAGTCATGAAAAAGAACTTCAGGTTACTTTATAATTCCAGTGGAAAAAATTGCAAAACAATTATCAGTCTCAAAGAAGAAGCCTGAAAAATAATCAGCTGGAGTTGGAGTAATGAGGACAGCAAAGTAGGAAGAGAAAAAATACTCGGCTGGAGTCGGAGTAATGAGGACAGCAAAGTAGGAAGAAAAAAATACTCAGCTGGAGTCAGAGTAATGAGGACAGCAAAGTAGGAAGAGAAAAAATACTCGGCTGGAGTCGGAGTAACCAGGACAGCAAAGTAGGAAGAGAAAAAATACTCGGCTGGAGTCGGAGTAATGAAGACAGTAAAGTAAGAAGAAAAAAAATACTCAGCTGGAGTCAGAGTAATGAGGACAGCAAAGTAGGAAGAGAAAAAATACTCGGCTGGAGTCGGAGTAATGAGGACAGCAAAGTAGGAAAAAAAAATACTCAGCTGGAGTCAGAGTAATGAGGGCAGCAAAGTAGGAAGAGAAAAAATACTCGGCTGGAGTCGGAGTAATGAGGACAGCAAAGTAAGAAGAGAAACATTACTCAGCTGGAGTCAGAGTAACGAGGACAGCAAAGTAGGAAGAGAAAAAATACTCGACTGGAGTCGGAGTAATGAGGACAGCAAAGTAAGAAGAGAAAAATTACTCAGCTGGAGTCGGAGTAACCAGGACAGCAAAGTAGGAAGAGAAAAAATACTCAGCTGGAGTCGGAGTAATGAGGGCAGCAAAGTAGGAAGAGACCTAAGAAATCATATCACATGTAGGAAAGGTAAGCAACAATTCAAGAAAGCAGCAATACAGAAAACTGGTTTACAAATGAGAAATAGTAGAGGGAAAAAATGAAAAGGTATTCATTTTTATATATACAGCTGTCAGGACCCTGTCTTGAGCAGACTTAATGTCCCCCTTCCACCTTACTCATTTATGCTGATCCTGACCCCAAGTCCGCCATTGCCCCTAACTGCAGCCTGACAAGTTAACTTACAAAAATCCTTTCCATCTAGGTATCATTATTTATAAAAACTATGTTCATCTGTGATGTATTTTTTTTCTTTTTTTTAGATTTCCGATCCTTTTGTGCTTGGTTTAGGTTTGGCATTTTTTCAATGTATCTGAGTTTCAATGTCAGAACTCAGTGTTTTGAATGTTGATATCTCCGCCCCTTGACAACTGATAACATACTAATATGCACACAGATATAGCTACTTATTGTGGTACCTGGTTCCGTCCCCTGATCTGACACCTCCTTCAACTTTAGAAGTTAGGACATACTTAAAAAAATAATTTTAAACTGCAGCAACTGCTTTTAGATTTATATTTTTCACATTTGTAGCAACCAGCTGCTATAGTCATAGGTTTATATGTTCACAGTTTTATACTACGCTAATGACTACCAGGGTCCTTATAAGCCTAGGTGTGCAATCCAACCCAATTATGTCCCTATGTATTATGGGTGCTTATTAGAAGAGGGTATGTTAGGAAGTTTCCAGAGATTATGCGGGGGGGGGGGGGCTATGTTAGTTATGGCATTACTGTCTGCCACCTATCAGAGACATGGCCCAAGACCTAGGGTGAGTTTCTGATTTCCCATCCATTGGTCAAGTTTGTGCTTAAATGGGGATGGACTCTGCTTCACAAGGAAGGGTGCCTGTTCCACATCATGAGGATCCTCTGAGATACATATCTGTCTCACCAACATGTCTTATTTATGTCATAAGCAAAATTTAAATCTTTGGATCTAGTGGTTCTGATGCTGTTCATTTTGTGGATGTGCAAAAGGTCCATTAGAGCTGGATCCCCAGGATGCCTTGTATGCCAGGCATAGGTCACCATTCAGTAACCTATAGGAGACAGAGGCTAGAGATAAGGCTTTAAGGCAATCCTTATAGGACAATGTGCCTGGATTCTCCTGGCAAGGAACCTTTGTGGGCATTACAACTGTTGCATATGTCTGGTGGTGTACATGCCAAAGGAGGCATTATATTCAGTGATGAGTCTGATAAGGGCCAAATAACGTGGCACTATGAATTCTTTGGACCTGGATGCCATGAGTTACTTATAAGTTGAGCAACATAGAATGATTTGCTTACTACTCTGGCCACATGTTGGTCAAAGGCCAGATTACTGTCTACATATGTTCCCATGTCTCTAACTACTGACTCAACTCTTAGGGGTGCCTTATCTATGGGATAGTTAGCCTGGGTGGTAGGTTTCCCAGAAAGGCACTATAATGCATTTCTTGGCATTGCGTTTTAGTCCGTGACTTTGGCACCAGTTATCTCTATATGTTAGACCCTCTTGTAAGATGCTTGTGTCATGGGGGAATCTGTGATAGCACCTGGTTTGCAGTCATCTCTGAACTTAGTCAGCCAAGGGCCCTCGACATTAGCCTTTACTTCTGAGAAGTAGATGTCTGATAGAAGCTGTCCTTGAATGGAGCCCTGAGGTACTTCATTGGTGACTGGTCTCTTAGTGGAGGTGATAGCACCAATTTTGACTTCATGGGTCCTGTTTGCGAACCTGCTGGGCAATCCAATGAGTTATATAGGGGAGATTGCCTAGTTCAGTGAGTTGTCAGCTATACCTGAGTGGGTTATTGCACTGAACTCCTTATTCAGGTTCAGGTAGATAATATACATAATTTTCTCCTCGTCTATTGCCTTTGTGATCTTCTCAAAGAAGTTCACCAAGTTTAGAAGGCATGACCTTCTTTTGACAAAGCCTAAGTCAGTTGGGCCCAGTGTCTGAAGGTTGCCTGTGCTTCTGTTTTTTTTCCCAAACACCTTTATTGAATTATCACTTGTGACATAGGCACATATGTCTTTGTTCATCATTTACATAATAATTTGTTTCTTGGCTTTGCATATTAGACTAGTCAGACTAATAGGTCTGTAGTTTCAGATGGCCCACCCTTGTAAAGTAGGATAATATTTGCAGTCCTTCCTTCTCATCTATAAAGTCTGTTTTGAGGCTATAGTTGAAAAGTGACTCATGTGGTCCTGGTAGGTCATGTTTCCAGTGATTTAGAAGGCATTCCGGGATATAGTCAGGGCTCATTGAGGCTGTTATTTGGCCTTAGCAAGCACTGCCAGGACCTGCTCCCTGATAATAATCCATAGATGGAGAACTAAAGCTCTTTAGTCCTGAAGTCCTGAACAGATTTAATGAAAAAAACAACAACTTTATATCCTTTTAAATTGTAGCACACTGCTTACTATATTGTGCAATCAGCTATTATAGTTTAGGCCACACACTAAGTGCTACAGAACAACTCTGACCACAAATGCAATACTGGCATTCAGAAGTATTACACTGAGGGGAGATCAGCATCCGCAGATTGTACCCCATCTAACACTGTACCGCAGGCAGCTGACCACTTTACCCTACATTGGCTGTGTTATTGTGTATATACTTATATATCTCTATATCTATATCTATTGTGACACTGGGGAAACACTGCCAGTCCAGCCATCTGGAATGTTGTGGCTAGTCGTGTGTCATTTGTGAATATTAATATGATTCATATGCTTGTCTTACAAATGTAAGAGAACTATATGTTATGTGTACATTAAACTACTGGTGTAGAAGTGTGTGGTGAACAGGGTTTGTACAGTACTGAGCTTCAAGGATGTGTCCACAATGTGACCTAATGGAAAAGAACAGAAATGTATATAAACTATATACCTGTGCAAATGTATGTTTTAATAGTAGAAGCTGGAACATACAAAGTAACCTTGCAAAACTTCAAGAAAATAAGTTGAAATTAAAAGTGCTTTATGATGTGCTATAAAAAGTAGTTTCAGTGCATGAAGCAGACACAATGCCTAGAGCTAGAAGTTTCTTTCTATTATCTTGGAGAAGTAATTACTAGGTCTAAAATGTAAAAGTATTTAATTGTTTTATGACTTCCAGTTCTGAGCAAACATCTGAGAGATATGTATTTTTCACAAAGAAATGTTAAATTTTGTTAAGTTTCAGTTAGCCTGGGAACTGAAGGCAGGTGACAAAGAGTGATGTCATCCAGGCTAACCCAGCAATAATGTTTTGATATTAATTTGGGAACTCTCTCAGAGACTGTGCATTTTGTATCTTGTTTTGGACCTAGCAAGAGCATCCACTCATCTGCATTTGCCTTGCTCTGTAAGTCAGTCTAGAGTACAGTAAGTTCTCTTAGATATAGATAGGAATTTAATAAAGATTAGTTTAGATATTTTCTGTATTTATTTGAGACTATCCTACAATGTTATTTAAAATATTTCCTGTGATTCAGAACTCTGCAGTTACTGTGCTGATTGAGTGTTGTCTTGTTCTTTTATTATTTATTATTAAATATAGTTAAATAATAAATAATAAAAGAACAAGACAATACTCATTATTTATTTTTAAATATAGTTAAAAACTGGGGTGGTGGTGGTGCGGTAGCATTGTTGCTTCACAGTAAGACGTCCTGTTCGATTCTCAGCTAAAGCGTCTTCTGTGGGGAGACATGCGTGAGTGGGCATACCTTTGTTGAAGGTTGTACGTCAGGGCTGGCAACTCGGCACGTAAAAATCTACTGCCAATCATTAGCGGACCGGAGTTCCGCTGTGGAGACCCCTAACCAGGAAAAGCCAAAAGATACAACAACAGCAACATTAAATATAGTTAAACCTTTTAATTCTGGCTGGTTTGTTTAGAGATATTTAAGCTCTTAAAGTACTTGCATATGCATTTGGTGACACTATACAGGCCACTCCTAAATAGCCTTGAAAGTCTTGGTCGCACTTACCATTTGAATAATAGTAACATTACACAGTATGATTGGGCACACTTTGGTAAGGGCCTTAAAAGTAGTTGATAAGTAGTGGGTGGTGGCAGCTGGTACTACCTTACAGTCTGGGCAGAAGGGGGCATAGCTAGTAAACCTGTGCCAGCCTTTCCCAGGTGTGTGTTTGTGTATAAATCAAATCTCAAAGTGTGTGTGTGTGCCAGATACTTGGGCAGGGACACAAAGCACTGGTTGGACAGAGAGGGTGCTGGAGGTTTTAGCTTGATCAGTCAACTGAGATCTCAATCCTATATTTGTGCCAGTGGGAAGTCTTATTGGGGATCTGGAGAAAGAGAGAGAAACCAGCCCCAGACTGACTGTAATCTCTCAAAATAATAAAAAGTACCGGATCAACACAACAAGGCAGACTGTGGAATAACAGCTTTATTAAAATAAAAGTGAGCGCTTTTGCAGTCATCCAACCACTTCTTCAGACTAATAAAATACACTCTAATTTTCAGTTTAAAATATCACTTAACCAATCACACTCCTAGTGTTCATTATTATCAATGACATCAAAAACATGAGCCAAAATACATTAATAGCTAGAAACAGAAACTAATTTTCGGGATACTATATAAAAATATATAAATATAAAAATACATAACACTGATAACAGTATCACTTTTAAAACTTCCTTCCAAGGGCTCTGGGTACAGTTCCTGACCCCCTTACTCCATGGTAAAGCTGTAACTGCTATTTCTAAACTATCTGATACTGATTGTTTAAATTATAATGTTGTAAAGAACTGTTTGCTAGAATATTTTAAGTTAACACCTGAAGCTTATAGGAAAAAGTTTCATTAGCATAGATGCAAGGCAGATGAAAGTGTGTGCGAATATGTTGCTGAACTAAGCACTTATTTTCATAGGTGGGTGACTGGATGTCAGGTCACCAATTTTGAAGGGCTGGCAGACCTTTTGGTGAGGGAAAAAGCCCTTGGAATTTTGCCTGAGGACATGAGAATCTGGTTAGCTGATAGACAATGCAATACTGTAGATGAGTTGGGGAAGAAGGGAGACTTATACCTAGCAAGTAGGGCATCATTGCACAGGAAAAGGACACACAGGGCTGCTCATGGGTCTAAGGGAACCCATGGTGGGCAACCCACACTGCCCTAACAGAGTCCGCCAGTAGCAGGGGAAGCCACTAGTCCAGGTACATGTCCAGGACCAAAGGTTAAATGTTTTAAATGCAACCAGTGGGGCCACGTAGCATATAAATGTCCATGGAGGCAAGGTGGGGAACAAAAGGTGGGAGAGTCAATAAGTGAGAATGACAAAATGCCAACAGTAGGATGTCTTTTGACACCAAGTGTGTCAAACTACCACAAGAGTTGGGTCTATATTAGAACACCGAACATTTGAAATGTCGAGTGTTCTAATATCGAATCCTAGCAATCGAAAAAAAAAACATTAAACATTTGGAACAGCAAATTTTTTCCTAGGGAAAAAATTTGCTGTTCCAAAACACATACAAACAACACAAGCACACCAAACAAACAGCAGTCCACACACATACACCTAAACTCTAACACCTAACCCTACACTAAACTAAACAAACACCACTAACTATCCACTTACCTTAACCCAAACCCTAACCCTAAGGTCCATCACTATCGCACCTCACCCGTGCCCTAACCCTAACTCACCTAACCCGCCTTAACCCACACATCCACACAATCGCACACTTACCTGACCCGCGTCCAAACCCTAACATACCTAACCCGCCCTAACCCACACGTCTACACAATCGCACACTTACCTGAACCCAACCCGTAACTTTCCACCAGAGTGCTGAAAATACTGAAGCAACAGAAACGGACAACCAAATTCTTTCCCTAGGAAAGTATTCGGTTTCCTGTTACTTCAATATTTTCAGCGTTCGCTGGAAACGGGTCGATTTTAGAACAGCCGACATTTCAAATGTTTTGTGTTCTAATATAGACCCCAAGAGGTTATAACCTATTGTAGGGAATGGGACAGAAGCCATTGCTAAGAGAGAGACACAGCCTCTGACCTAACCATTGTGAAGCCTGTAATGGTTACAGAGGAGCACTACTTGTTTGGGCAGTCTACTCCAGTCAGAGCTTTAGGAGGGACTTCATTCCAAATATCTTTGGCTAGGGTTCACCTTGACTGGGAGGATGGAAAAGGAAACCAGTAAGCAGGTGTGTTTGAGGATATCCCTGCAGATGTCTTTGATAATGCAGTACCATGTCTGCATGCAGTTATACGCAGTCAAGCTTGGAGACAAGCATGTGGGTCTGGTAACCTGGTGGAGGTCAAGATAGGCCGCACACTTGCAGCCATGACTGGTGAGCCGGTTACTTCAAAGAGGGAGCTACCCTGTAGCAGTGAGACTGAAGGTGAGCCACAGCTGCTTGTGGGTACTGATGTTTCCTTGGACAGAGTGATTGCAAGGGCAGAGGTGAGTAGTAGTACCCAGGCTGACAGTGAGGCACTGCTGTCAGAGGATACCAGACTTTCTGTGGAAGGGGAGCTGGGAAGGGTTACAAAGCGAGAGATGAGACAGGCTCAGCTCTCAAACCCTACATTTCAAGGCCTGAGGCAGGTAACTAGTGAGGCACCTGATTATCAAGAGAAGGAGGAATCTGTATACTGGGGTAAAGGGTTACTGTATAGAGAGTGGACCCCTGAGGGAGGGCTAGACAGTGAGAGAATACATAGATGGTAGTGCCCAGATTCTGCCATCTGGCAGTTCTAGCCATAGCCCATGATATTCCCTTTGCAGGTCATGTGGGTATAAAATGTACAAAGAGATGTATTATGTAGAACTTTTATTGGTCTGGGATTTCCAGAGATGTAACAGGGTGCTGCAGGACCTGTGATCACTGCCAAAAGGTAGGCAAGGCAGGAAACAAGGTGAAAGCTCTTTTGATGCCTTTGCCTGTGACTGAGGAGCCATTTCGGAGGGTAGCTATGGATATCATGGGGCCTCTGAGTACCCCAAGTTCCACAGGGAAAAAAGTATATCCTAGTGGTAGTAGATTCTTCTGCCAGATACCCTGAAGCAGTTGCTCTGTCCTCCATTGAGGCAGAAAAGGTGGCAAATGCTTTGTTAAAGATTTTCAGCAGGGTAGGTTTCCTAAAAGAAATTCTGACTGACAGAGGGGGCCAATTTCATGTCAGACCTGCTGGATTGTCAGTGGACATACTGTGGGGTGAAGCACCTAAAGACCACCCCCTATCATCATCAGACTAATGGTCTTGCTGAGAGGTTAAATTCTACACTCAAGACAATGCTACAGGCATTTGCATACCATTATAAGAGGGACTAGGGCAAATATTTGCCCCATCTGTTTTTGCTTACAGAGAGGTTTCCCAGGAATGCACAGTTTTTTTTACCCTTTGAGTTGCGGTATGGGCATAGGGTGAGGGGACCTCTAGATTTGATTTGAGATGACTGGGACGGTGAGTGTGAATCCCACAAGGAGTCTGTTTTGGCATATGACCTAAACCTCAGGATAAGGCTCAGGGAACTCATGGGCTTGGCTCAGGAGAACCTGGCAGAAGCCCAACAGCAGAAAAAGGCCTGATATGACTGGAATACTCAAGCTAGAGAGTATGCTGTAGGGCAGCAGGTAATGGTTCTCATTCCTGTCAGACACAACAAGCTGCAGGCAGCTAGGGAGGGACCCTATCAGGTGGTAAGGAAGGTCAGTGAGGTTAACTACATGGTAGAGCTACTAGGCAGGAGGCAGGGGCACAAACTGCACCATATTAACATGACAAAACCTTACCATAACAGGGAGGCCCTTGTGCTAAGTATTTGCAGTATAAGGCAGGAGGAGTCTGAGGGGGATCTATGGCTACAAGAAGCCAGCTAGGAAAATCCCAAATTACTATGGTGGAGCCATAAGATGGGACATTACAGCATGGTACTGGGGTCAGCAATGCCAAGGCAGCTGGAATTTCATGACAGGGAATGGTGTAAGGTATTCCCAGATAGGCTCAACCCTTTCAAGCAATGTTTCTCAAGGGTCACTTGAAAAACTACCTTGAGTTTTCGGGGAGGGGAGAAATGTGACACCAGGGAAATACTGCCAGTCCAGCTCTCTGGAATTTTGTGGACAGTCATGTGTCATTTGTGAATATTAATATGATACCTATGCTTATCTTACAAATGTAAGAGAACTATATGCTATGTGTACATTAAACTACTGGTGCAGAAATGTGTTTTGAACTGCATGTTATGTACTGAGCTTCAAGAATATAACCATAGTGTACCCTACTGGAAAAGCACAGAAATGTATATAAATTATATATCTGTGCAAATGTATGTTTTAATAGTAGAAACTGGAACATACAGACTTAACTTGCAAAACTTTGAGAAAATAAGTTGAAATTAAAAGTGCTTTACGATGTGCTATAAAAAGTAGTTTCAGTGCAGCAAGCAGACAGAATGTATAGAGCTAGAAGTTTCTTTCTATTGTCTTGGAGAGACGTAATTACTAGGTCTAATATGTAAAAGTATTTAATTGTTTTACGACTTCCAGTTCTGAAGGCAGGTGACAAAGAGTGATGTCATCCAGGCTAACCCAGCAGTAATGTTTTGATATTAATGTGGGAACTCTCTCAGAGACTGTGCATTTTGTATCTGATTTTGGACCTAGCAAGAACATCCACTCATCTGCATTTGCCTTGCTCTGTAAGTAAGTCTAGGGTGCAGTAATTTCTCTTAGATATAGATAGGAATATAGTAAAGATTAGTTTAGATGTTTTCTGCATTTATTTGAGACTTGTCTGCAATGTTGTTTTAAAACACTTCCTGTGACTCTGAACTCTGTAGTTACTGTGTTGATCGAGTACTGTATTTTTTATTGTTTATTATTAAATATATTTAAACCTTTTAATTCTGGCTGGTTTGTTTAGAGATATTTAAGCTCTTAAATATTTGCATATGTATTTGGTGACACTGTACAGGCCACTCCTAAATAGCCTTGAAAGTCTTGGTCACATTTACCATTTGGATAATAGTAACATTACACAGTAAGATTGGGCACCCTTTGGTAAGGGCCTTAAAAGTAGTTGATAAGTAGTGGCTGGTGGCAGCTGGTACTACCTTATAGTCTGGGCAGAAGGGGTCATAGCTAGTAAACCTGTGCCAGCCTTTCCCAGGCATGTTTGCATATAAATCAGATCACAAAGTGTGTGTGTCAGCTACTTGGGCAGGGACACGAAGCACTGGTTGGACAGAGAGGGTGCTAGTGGTTTTGGCTTGGCCAGTTAGCTGAGATCTTAATCCTATAGCTGTGCCAGTGGGAAGTGTTATTTGGGATCTGGAGAAAGAGAGAGAAATCAGCCCAGACTGACTGTCATCTCTGTGTGCTCTTAAGGGAAATGGTACTTTACTGTGTGTACTTGTCATCCTCCCAATGTGTACGTCTCTCACTGGTGCTAGTGGTGGAGATTGAGGCTCCTTGATTACTGGGCCAGTGCAGGGGCGTCACATCTATATTTATATGCATTTTTGTAATGTTCTTTTGGAGATTCAGCTGTACAACCAGCCTCTAGACTCCAGACTGTATTATAGATATGGATCATTTACAGGGATTAATGAAAACTTTTGCACTCTTGCAAATGTGGAAAAATAGAAAATATAGCCTTATTTCAAAAGGGGCTTTATTTCAGTAAGTAGTGTCACCAAATACAAGTTCATTTTCACAAGCTCTGTTTCACACTCTATAGATTTTGTTTAACATAGCTTCAATATTTTTATAATACTCTCGCAGTACTTACAACATATATCAGTTTTCTTCAGATCCTACTAAAATGATAACTTCCAGCTTAACACAAGCAGGGCTACTTCCAACTTAATACTTCAGAGGCTGCTTCCAGTCTGGATCCTCCCCTCAGAATTGGCATCCTTGGAGTTTCCTTATTACACAAATTCCTGTCCTCAGGATTCATAAACCAGGTATCTACCAGAGGCAGTTGCTCCAAGTCTGTTTCTCTGATGACCCTGTCTCTGTTCTCCTTATTGACACACCCTCTGCAGGTATCATTGCTGGCTGACTTCAGAGTTGTGCACTGTTATTTTTGCTTCACTGTATAGTTTTTCAGATCTCTGCTGAAGGTGTTGGTTTTCCCATACCCACCCTCCCTATTCCTGTGTTGTTGTTTAAATTTGGACGCTTTTGCAGTTGCCCACCCCCACTGTAGATTTGATTTGGGACACTCCCCCCAGTCCCATCTCTTTACCTCATTCTACCTAATAGACTCCTGCACTTGTTTTTAGTCATTTTTAATTTAATTGCATTTTTTAAACTGTTTGGTCTAACATTGCTACATACTCAAGTGTCCTAGCTTGCACTGCATTTGAATTGTTTTTACTGCTGTTTTAGCTAATTTTTCTGTATATATATATATATATATATATATATATATATATATATATATATACCTTTCCTGTAACTAGTGTAGTCCAGATTCAGATTTGCTGTATCCAGGACTGTATGTAAGCTTCTGAGCTCCCCCAAGCTTTCTGTGTTGGAGGGAAGCCTTCTAGCTTATCAGTGGGAGTGGTAAGCACTAGGTAACCTATGTACCACATAAGGAGTGGTTCTGGCCCAGAAATTGTAGTTGGCTGTTTGGGCAGTTTTTCCATCTCTCTCAACTTTCTGATTTAAAAGCCTGCATTTGCACTTGTTTCCCCCCTTTCCTGTAACTAGTTTAGTCCAGATAAAGATTCTTAGTTTTAGCACATGAATTTGCTTATTCGTGATCAGCACTTGTTCAGAACTTGTAAGCACTAAATAACCTACTAATTACTACAGCACTCAACCTTCCTCATTACCTAGAAGAAAACAGTTTTGGTACTTACTTTCCTCACTTGCTTAGAGAAAAACAGCTCTTGTACTCACTTTCCTCACTTATCTAGAGGAAAATAGTTTTTTATTCAGGCATGTCCAAGGGTCAGCTCCCAGTGTTCTCTCCTTTCTATCTGATGAATCTGGGCATCTTGGGGCAATGTAGAAATTGCCTCATGTACACAGACAACCCTCTCCTCCTAACACTCAACACTACAACCTGTGAGAGATGCACTTATCTAGCCAAACTGGAGGTAAAGCTCTCTCCAATCAAGACTGAACTTGACAGTCAAGAGGAGAAGGTAAACACTTGCACCACACCACATTGATCACATAGTCTCACTAAATCTACACCACCAAAATCCACACATAGAAACACAAAAATATTCATGGAGGCTCTCAATAATAATCTGCTCAAGCAACAGAGACCTCCAAAGCAGAAATGCAAGCAACCTCCACCCCCCCCAACACAAACCAAATGACACATAGCCCACAGACTCAGTGTGCCACTCACTCACAGCCAATAAGGCAAAACAACGTACCCCAAACAGAACCAAGATGCTATCCTCCAAAAAAAGGAAGCCGATCTGGTGGTCCCCTGCCATAAACAAACTGTACAACAGAAGGAAGAAACTGTTGCAAAAGAGAGTAAAATCCCGTGAGTGGAGGAGCTCCCTGGTCAGCCTCAGTAAGAAGCTGCGATCCCTGATAAAATCCGCCAAGGCTAGTTATGAAAACAAAATCGCCACTGATTCTAAAGACAATCACAAAGCATTCTATAGCTATGTCAAGAATCTCAATGGGAACATTCATATCTGCTCTGAGTTACAGCTCAATGGCACTAAATATACAGAACCAACTGATATTGCCAACATCCTGGCAGATAGGTTCAGTCTTAACTTTATCCCCCTCTCACCCCCTAAAGAGCCCATCTCTATACCAGAAGAATGCAAAGTTTCTGTAATCAGGGCTGCACAGGTAAAAACCACACTCTCCAAAGCCAAGAACACAGCATCCATGGGACCGGACAACATCCCAGGCTGCATTCTACACAAACTACAAGTACCATGTTCAGTCATAGCCTCATCTCATGCTTTGTGTCTGCTGAATAGCGCAGAGCGACAGTTATCCCACTCCACAAGGGGGGAGCCACCACGGACCCCGGGAACTACCGCCCCATTTGCATGACGAGCCTGATCTGCAAGGCCATGGAACGTATCATCATGGAACTTATAAACAAAGACATTGGTAATCTCCAAACTCTGGACCCCACCCAGTTCGGGTTTGTAAAAGGCAGATCATGTCTCCTAAACCTGATAGACTTCTTTGAAGCAGTCAGCAAAGCCGTAGACAAGGGTAAGGTGGTTCACACAGCCTATCTAGATCTTGACAAGGCTTTTGACACCATCCCCCAATCTGGAATTATAGATAAATTCACTAAACTAGGTATAAATCCCTATGTCACAAGATGGGTTGCCAACTGGCTCACTGACAGGCCCCACACAGTGAAAGTAGAAGACTCCAAATCCGACTTCAGACCAGTGACAAGTGGAGTACCATAGGGTTCAGTCCTGGGTCCTCTCTTGTTTTGTATCTACTTCTCTGAAGTACAGGCTAACACAGAAGGTCTTTGGCTAATTAAGTTTGCAGATGGCTACAAACTAGGAGCCATAATCGAAACTCCTAATGATGTGGATATCCTACAAAAGGGCCTCACTGAGACAGATGCCTGGTGTCAAAGCCATGGCCTCAAGCTCAATGCCAAAAAGTGCATTGTCATCCCCTTTGGTAAAAACTCTGTACCCATGAACTATAACATAGGCGGTAGTATACTTAACACTGAAAGTGTGATAAGAGACCTTGGGACACAGGTGGACAGTAGTCTCTCCTTTGATAATCACATTGCCACAGTAGTTAGGAAATCCTTCTATATGGCACACCTCATCACAAAAGGTTTCTCATCCAGAAAAAAAGAGGTCATTGTTCCCCTCTACTCATCACTCATTAGACCCATTACAGAGTACAACGCCCCTTTTGGTATGCACCTCACAAGACATCTACAACAACTGGAAAGGCCACAGAAATACCTCACAAAGAGGATTGCCAGCCTCAAACAGATGCCCTACGCAGACCATCTCAAAAAACTCCAGCTTTACTCCGTCGCATATTGCCTACTCAGAGGTGATCTCTGCCTAACATACAAAGCTATGTCAAACCCAGAGCTGTTGGACATGCTCCACTTAAAAAAATACCAATCCCTCCAGCTACACACTCCAGGGACCTAAATCTTGTCACCACAATAAACAGAACATGCCGGAGGGATAGATTCCTGTCCCAGAGACTTCCCATACTCTGGAATAAACTACCTATCTATATCAAACAAAGCTCCTCATTAGCACTCTTCAAGAAAAATCTTGATGACTGGATGGGAAATAGGAAATTCTCCCCGGGGATCACCTCTGTGGCTCTGCTCGACAGTGGCACAGGAAAATAATTTTCTTGGGTGGCAAAAGCCAGGGAACCTTTTTGGCTGGGCTTGTATAGGCCCCGGGGCTGATAGCCTAGTACCTACCTATGAACTTATGAACCTAGCAGCAATGTAACATGACTCCAGTACAATGTTTACTTAGTTTAGCCACTACAAGAGCCATCGCTATATCATAAATCTCCACCTTGTCATAGAACCATCAGGTCAAGCCCCCATATATATATACTTTATTCTTGGGTTACTCATTTGCACTGCATTGCATTAAGGTGGATATGGCCAGGACAATGGGTGATTTTAAAATGGAATGGTTGTTTTTTAAGCCCAGTGAGCAATCCTTACATTTCTTTTCTGTTTACCGTAGTATTAAATTTGACCAGTTTGGTAACTGCACAGTGACAAAAAGCAGATTTTTTACTTCTAGTAAATAAAACATTATCGCAGCTTTTAGCCCAATTTCTCCATTCAGACTTGACATCCTTGGAGACCCCTTATTTTACTCTTTTATATGGAGTAAGTTTCCTATAACATAAATTAGGAGTGAGATAGGAACTGAAATAGTTACCAAAGGGAAAAGTACACTGATTCTGGGAAAATCCTCTTAGTCCAGTACATGACAACATGGTATATGCCAGACAGAGATGCAAGTGTCTGTGAGCACAGGAGCTGAAGATAGTTTGGAAATTGGCTGAGTTGGCGATATCAGAAGAGGAAATACAAATAGTTACTCACTGCAAAACGTCTCTGAAGTTATAGCAGAAGGATGAGATGAATGTGTGTGTTATCGTACAACAGCTAGGCATATACAGAATGGAAGAGAAAAGATATCATGATATGTATATATCATGCTTTAATGGAGCAGGTGAAAGGGATGGAGCTGCTGTGAAATGTCAAGGATAGTAAGGGATTGATGGAGCTGCTGTGAAATGTCAAGGATAGTAAGGGATTGAAGACAGGCTTAATAAATATTATTTCACAGAGAGAGTGTTGGGCTTTTAAACATAATGCCAGAACCAAAGAGAGACTGAAGAAGAGAATCATCAGAACCTTGGGAAGGGCAGTCTCATATGAGTCAGCTCCACTGATGGACTTCATAGGTTCATAGGTTCATACTAGGCTATCGGCCCTAGGGCATTTATAAGCCTAGCCAGAATGTGTTTGGCTTTCACCACCCATTTTAAATGAATTCTGCTATGCCCTTTTTCGAGGTTAGTATACTGTGCCTCTGTCTAACAGTGACACAGAAGTGATACCCGGGGTAAACCTACGATCTCCCATCCACTCATCAAGATTCCTCTTGAAGAGAGTCAGTGAGGGACTCTGCCTAACCTGGACTGGGATTTTATTCCAGAGTAAAGGGAGCCTCTGGGTTATGAATCTGTCCCTCCAGCATGTCCTAGTTATTTCAGTGCTGAGGTTCAAGTCTCTTGAGCGCATAACTCGATGGGATTTGGATTTTCTGAGGTGCAGCATGTGCATTAATTTCGGGTTGGACATGGCTTTATAGGTCAGGCACAGATTGCCACTGAGCAGGCGGTATGCCACTGAGTAGAGCTGGAGTTTCTTTAACCGGGCAGCATATGGCATCTGTTTGAGCCCTTTGATCCTCTTGGTGAAGTACTTTTGGGGTCTTTCCAGTTCCTGCAGGTGTCTGGTAAGGTACATCCCAAAAGGGGCATTGTACTCAATTATGGGCCTGGTGGGGGATGAGTAAAGAGGCACGATGACCTCCCCTGATCTAGATGTGAATCCCTTCATGATTAGGTAGGCCATATAAAATGTTTTTCTAACCACTTTGGCCACGTGGTTTTCAAATGAGAGATTGCTATCAACTTGGGTCCCCAGGTCCCTAATTACTTCTTCTGTACTTAATGGATTACCACCTATGTGGTAATTTGTGGGCACTTTGTTTTTGCCAAAGGGGATGACTATACACTTTTTGGCGTTTAGCTTGAGGCCATGGCTCTGGCACCAGTTGTCTGTTTCTATGAGGCCCTTTTGTAGGATGCTTGTGTCGGCTGGAGAGTCGATTATGGCTCCTAGTTTGCAGTCATCTGCAAACTTGGTCAGCCACAGTCCTTCCGTGTTGGCCTGTACCTCCGAGAAATATATACCGAACAAGAGAGGTCTCAGGACTGAGCCTTGTGGGACACCACTTGTAACTGGTTTGGAGTCTGACATGGCTCCAGCAATTCTAACCATGTGGGTTCTGTCCTTGAGCCCGTTTGCAACCCATCTAGTGACATAGGGGTTTATATTTAAGCTGGTGAGCTTATCTATAATGCCCGAGTGGGGTATTGTATCGAAGGCTTTTGCGAGGTCCAGGTAGGCTGTGTGGACCACCTTCCCCTCGTCAATGGCCTTGGTGACTGTTTCAAAGAAATTGACCAGGTTTAAGAGGCAGGATCTGCCCTTAACAAAGCTGAACTGGGTAGGATCCAGTGTCTGTAGCTCCCAAATATCTTTATTTATGAGGTCCATGATGATCCTTTCCATAGCTTTGCAGATCAAGCTAGTCAGGCTTATGGGGTGATAGTTTCCAGGATCCGTTGAGGGACCACTGTTGCTGTACGCCACTCTTTGGGTACATATCCTGTAGTAAGGCTGAGATTGAACAGTAGTTTTATGTTTGGGTTTAGCTCTTCTTGGAGTTCATGTAGGATGCAGCCCGGGACACCGTCTGGTCCCATTGATGCTGTGTTTTTTGCTTTGGAGAGGGCGGCTCTTACCTGAGCATCTGGGATGTCCGGGGGGCAGCACTCTGCTGGGATAGATATTTGGCCTTTTGGTGGGGAGTGGGGGGAGAAGTTTGCGCTGAACCTGTCAGCTAGGATGTTGACAATGTCTGCGGGTTCGGTGTATTTTTTGTCATTTTGGACTAATTCTGAGCATATCTGGGAATTCCCACCCAGGTTCCTAACATAACTAAAGAAAGCCTTATGATTATCCTTAGTGTCCTGTGCAATTTTTCTCTCGAAGCTGGCCTTAGACGATTTTATGAGTGCCTGTAGTTTTTTGCTAATACTGATCAGAGATGCCTTCCCTTTTTGGGATTTTGCTCTATCATGTAGTAGCTTCCTCCTTCTATTGTATAGTTTGTTTATGGCTGGGGTCCACCAGACAGGACGCCTGCCTTTGGAGGATAGGGTCTTGGTTTTATTTGGGATTGCATGATCCATGCATTCCTGAAGGTGTTCATAGAATGTGTTTATAAAGGATTCTGCAGTCTGGACTGTATTTTCCACAGGCCCGGGGGGCTTTGAAGGATTCCACCTCGGTGTTGAGGAGTGTGAAATTTGCTTTAGAGAAGTTTTTCACTGTGGTTTTCTGGGCAGGGGGTGGGGTTGGGATGTGAATATCCAGTGAGATTAGTTTATGGTCTGATCTTACCGGTGAGGGATACACTTCTGGTCTGGAGCATAGAGCCCCCATGTTGCTGATGATCAGGTCCAGTATGTTTTCCCCTCTTGTGGGAGTGGTAACAAGATGTTCCATAGCATTTGAGTTTATAAATTCTAAGAACCTTTGGGCTACGGTGTTGGAGCTAGAGTAATGCTCCCAGTCTATGTTTGGGTAGTTGAAGTCGCCCAATATAATGGTGTTTGGAGAGACCTTCATATTTTCCAGTGTTCTCAGGAAGGCCGAGTGGGGTTCCTGGGTTTGGGAGGGTGGTCTGTAGCAGGCTGTAAACTGGAAGGCAGTTTTACCCACTGCTAGTTGCACATGGATAGTCCCTGATGCTTCGTGCTGTGCCACCAACCTGGAGGTGTAGGTATCTTTGACGAATATTGATACTCCCCCTCCTTTTGTGGTTCATTCCAAGTTTTGGGGCTGAAAAGCATGGTATGAGGTATAACCTGGTAGTGCTGGGGTGCTCTTGGGAGCCTTGAACCAGGTTTTTGTTACTGCACTGATATCGATGTTCTCCATGCTAAGGAGAGTTTCGAGTGCGTACATCTTGAGGTTTAGACTTCTGGCGTGGAGTAGCATTACTCTTAGTTTCTTATCCCTTATGATACCTATGGAGGTGGGTTTGTCTTTTGAGCCTTGCTTAAAAAAGGCACTATGGGGGTGGCAAGAGGCTTTGCCAATATCTGAAAGCCCAGGGGTGACAGGTGCAAGCCATCCCTAGCGAAGCATCGTGGCTTGTCGAGCATGTCATCCCAGGCTGACAGGCATTGGATCCCCTTTGAATGACACCAATACTTAAGCCAATTGTTGAAATTGATCATCTTGTCTTCATATTGTGGCATCATTCTTGGTGAGGGTAAGATGCTACTCAAGGTCAGGGTCATACCGGTCTGGGCTACATGCTCAGAGAGCTCCTCTATGTCTCTTTTCATGTAGTCCAGGGAGGTACGTCTCAGGTCATTCACACCAGCATGGACAATGACTGAGTCATATTTGTATTTGCCTTGGAGTGACCTGAGTGCTTGTGTTATGTGGCGGATCCTAGCGCCCGACAGGCAGCTCACCATGACCTTCTCCTTGTTCAGCCTGATGAGCGGGACGTCAGTGTGCCTGACGATAGAGTCACCTATTACAAGTGTATCAGGTGTGTTGTTTAGCCTTAAGGGCTGTGACTGTTCGGCACACTGGCTTTGTGAGCTATGTGTTGCACGTGTTTTGTTTTGGGGTAGTGGTTGCTTGGGTGTCTGCTTTGGAGGTCTCTGCTGCTTAGGCAGATTTTTATTTAGAGCCTCCGAGTATGTTTTTGTGTGTTTATGTGTTTGATTTGCTGTCGTGGTAGGTCTATGTGAGTCTGGAATTGTAGTGAGTGTGGTTTCCTTCTCCTCCTGATTGGTTACGTCAGTACTGAGTTGAGAGAGCTTAGCTTCCAGTTTGGCTATATGGTTGCATCTCTCACATGTGTTGGAATTTGTTGGGAGGAGGAGAGGGTTGTCTGTGTACATGAGGCAGTTGTAACATTGCCTCAAGATTCCCAGATTCACCAGCTGGACCGGAGAGGAGATTGACAACTGACCTTTGGACATGCTAGAATAGTATTGGGAATTCCTTTATAATTGAAAAAAAGGGCCATTAACTACTGGTTTTCCTGTAGAGTCTTTTATACATGTTCCTACATCACCAGATATACCTGACTGTCCCAGTATGCAGATGCTGTAGAACCAACCTAATCTCCTGGTAGCTTCTGCTAGGAATGTTCTTCAGTGCTAATAAAGTATACCTCTAGAACCTGTATTGCTCTGCACTAGAGGTTCATCAGTTTTTCAGTAAAAATGCTCTTTCTCATACATTTGCTGATTTATCTTCATCTTCAGGATATGTCTCTTTGATTACGCTGACATAATATTCTATGAAACACTACTATCATCTGCATATGTAGGTTAGAATGTTCTTTTTCCTGCCATAAACTCCTGCAGGGTGTACATCTTACAGTCTTTCCTTGATGAATCTTTATTATGGCTTGCACACTGATTTAACTGCCTTGTAATGGAGAATGTTGTCTCTGTTCATTATCTGTGAGGTTTATTGTACAGAAATAGATGCAGAACTTCACTTACTGCAAGTGATGTTTCATTTATCCATGCACCGCTGAATTGTGCAGGAAGTATAGACTGCCTCACTGCATTAAACCACAACAGAGGAACCCACTCAAGATTTGCTGCTTTTTTGCGCTTGTAAAATAAGTAGACCAAATAACTGTGTAAGACACCTCAGTGACTCATACTATTTCAAACAGTATAGTAAAAGCTGAAGTGCAATACATTGTAAAATTAAACACCAGCATGATCTTACCTAGCAGGGCAAGCTCACTTCATTTAGGTTACCGGCCTTCTTTTAGACTGTCTGTTATAGTTACTCACAGATCTGTTTCCTGTTTCATGAGCATCAGCTCCTTGTAACATTTTGTTCTCTATCACTGGGCTTTTCTGCTCTGGGTAAATGATTATACATTTTGTAACACTGAATCACATCTAGCATTCCCTTTGTGAGTTTCATTTAGACACTCCACTTACTTCCTCCATTACATCTCCATACCACTTTAGAGCAACTGCCACCTGAATTAGGGTATTGCCTTCCTTCCAAAAATGTGCTTTAATTTGGGAAATAATATTTGCACTGCGTATTGATTAATAGTCTTTCTGCAATTCATTGTATTCCTTGTATCTTGATTTGTGTTGGGAATAAGGCAATGCACTTCTGGATGACATTATTCTGCTTTGAGTAAATAATCTAATTCTAAGTATCCCCTACCTGTAAGCAAATTCAGCAGAAAGATATTTATAACTTGCTGAGTTTACAGTTACTTTAAGTTCTCAGAACAAAATATCCATCAAGAATTATTTCTGTGGAAGAATCATTATGCATATGTTTTTATTGCCTGAGGTCATGGTTCTCTTAAAAATTCACTGGTAGCCTACAGAATATACTGTAAGAAGACTGTTATTGCCACCATATGCCTCTCCAATAGCCAGGGGGGTATCATCCTGTCAGTACATTTGTAAACAGCCTGCCTCTGTGATAGCTTTGAAATGCTTATGTAAGCCCCCACCATAATGCTCAACACTGTAATATTTCCAGAATAACATTGCAGTGATTAGCAAAATGCTTAGAGTGGCAACTATGTTATGATTCTGTACTCATTACTGTAGTCAGATTACTAAGTAATATTTCTTATTTCCTCTTTTTTTACAAGACTTCCATTTACAGTGGTCATTTGTACTATTCAGCATTGTACATATTCATCAACAGAAAACAGATCATTACACAACAGAAAACAGTATGCGACCTAAACTAAATTTACACCAGTAGATGTAATACAGTGATGTTCTACATTTGTTTTTATACAACTGGATTTATGTAAGCATGTACAATGAAATGTATTTTGTATGTCTGCATGCTTACCATCACTATTTGTGATACGTCTTCCGAGTAAAAACACTAGTTTAACAAGGCACCTCTATATATCTAGGAGCTGGTAACATGACAGTAGCTGAATACATGGAGTTAGATAGGGTTCAGTGGTAGGTGAAGATTATGCAACAGGAGTTTTTAAAAGAACAGAGGTAAGCGGGAGCATTGTAGCAATGCAGACAGAGAATTAGCTGTTTGGGATACCATGGGACATCCTCTCCTGCATGCAAATACCTCTATAACAGATGTTGCCATGGAAGTGCTAGAACTGTAGAAGTAGAAGCTTTGTTGTCTACAGATCTGTTGGCTACGTTCTGTGGATGTAAAAGCTGACCAGCTCCATGGATGGTCCCTCACCCCTGACAGGTGAGGCAGAGAAGATAATGCATGTTCCAGTGTGTGAATGAGTCTTTGCAAGGAATTACACATTAGGGATATGTACTCATGTACACCCTCATGCACATCTTGCATCACCCTCACTACCTCTGCCATGGCTGGGGTGATACTAACCTGTGTCTCCACAATGGTCATAAACATACTCCCGCAGGTGAAAGGCAGTAACCATGTCTCTAGTGAGCACCATTAGCCACCCTGATGTGGAACTCTCTGTCCATGAGTACCAGGTACAGATTCTTATATCTTTCTAATGGGGGGAAGCACACTTCCCTGATTGATAGTGTTACCATTAACCTGTCCTCTGTGTGAGGTTTGAGTAGCCTGGGTATCCATAGGCAAATAGGCTGTATCCAAGATCTGTACTAGGGACACAGTGGTCACATTTCCTGTGTCCAACATATACTCTACACTCCCTAACTGTGCCAGTTCATCCCTGTCTTCACTCCTGTCACCACTGTTAAAGGCTGCTGATCCTCTAACATCAGGCAGGGGTAGTTCTGCAGTACTGGTGACAGAAAAAAAACTCACCCATGAGTATACCAAAACACAAAATATCTGGTATAAGTTTGACCTAGAAACAGAAGTATACATGCCATTAAGTTTTTCAAATATAAACACAGATCAAGACTCTGATATTTACATATCTTGTGCAGATGGCTGTAGATGTTGAGCTTCTGTTGTACCTGTCTATCATATTATCAGAAAGTTTTAATAAGTTTATCAGAGGCGTAGCTGTTTCAACCAGTGCCCTGCATCAGTACCACAAACTAGCATTCCACCCCATCGGCCAAAAAAAAAAAAAAAAATTAGTTCAATCTAGTGGAACACCAACCAAGTATCCAGATACATTACATGCCCCCCCCCCCTCCTGACCTAGCTAATCAAGTCCTTTTTCTGCACCTTGCTCCCAACCCTCCTTTCACATATTTGAGTAAAAAAAAAAAAATAGTTTTGTACTGCTAGCAGTTGCAACAGTTTATGCCATGCACAGAGCTCTTCGGCACTCAGGTTTTAGTTTAAAAAAGAAGAAACAAATCTTTTTTTCTTTTAAATTGAAGCAAACTGTTTGCTACAAATGTAGCAAGTGGTTTCTACAGTTATACCCTGCATGGAGTACTACAGCATTAAAGTTTTTGTTAAAAAAAGAGAAACAAATCTTTTCTCTTTAAATTGTAGCAAACTGCTTGCCACAAAGACTCCCTGATGCTGTGCACATGCCTGTGTCACTTTGGCAGCTCTGTGCACTTATGGTCCAAGCCATGTTTCCAGATGGATATGTAATTCCAAATGTAGCCATCTGTAAATTAAGGGACTGAGGGAGTGAGCTAAGTTGGCCATGGAATGATTATTTTTTCATGGATTCCAGGTGAGGGGTGAGTTACTCTAGCAATGTACCCTTGTAGCAACCAGAAAGCATATCAAGATAAAGATTCTGATAATGACAGGTACAGATATACTTCACAGCAGGTAGGGTAAGGAGAGAAACTTCCATAGATCAAGATTCTGATAACAACAGGTACATATATACATCACAGCAGGTAGGGTAAAGAGAGAAACTTCCATAGATCAAGATTCTGATAACAACAGGTACAGATATACATCACATCAGGTAGGGTAAGCAGAGAAACTTCCATAGATTAAGATTCTGATAACAACAGGTCCAGATATACATCACAGCAGGTAGGGTAAGGAGAGAAACTTCCATAGATCAAGATTCTGATAACAACAGGTACATATATACATCACAGCAGGTAGGGTAAAGAGAGAAACTTCCATAGATCAAGATTCTGATAACAACAGGTACAGATATACATCACATCAGGTAGGGTAAGGAGAGAAACTTCCATAGATCAAGATTCTGATAACAACAGGTACATATATACATCACAGCAGGTAGGGTAAAGAGAGAAACTTCCATAGATCAAGATTCTGATAACAACAGGTACAGATATACATCACATCAGGTAGGGTAAGGAGAGAAACTTCCATAGATCAAGATTCTGATAACAACAGGTACAGATATACATCACAGCAGGTAGGATAAAGAGAGAAACTTCCTTAGATCAAGATTCTGATAGCAACAGGTACAGATATACATCACAGCAGGTAGGGTAAGGAGAGACATTTCTATAGATCAAGACTCTGATAACAATAGGTACAGATATACATCACAGCATGTAGGATAAGGAGAGAAACTTTCATAGGTCAAGATTCTGATAATGACAAGTACAGAAACTTCTATGTCCTCTGCATTAATGTCTTTACATATCTATGTCCAGGGGAATTTTTGAAGTAGATGGTTCCATATATCTTGTACAAACTAAAAACAATTGAATGTCAAACAGATTTTTACATGACAAAGTTGCACAAGGTGGATTTTTTCTAATTGGTGATTATAATTTTGAATGTATATAAGGATTATAGGATACAACCCTTTGACATAAAGTTGAAAAGAAAAAAAGGTTTTCATCAACCTTTCAGATATTACAAATGTCCCTGTGTATGTATTAAAATATTTATTAGATGTTGTGTGTGATTCTTTCACTGAAAGTCATTGTATTTTTACAGTTTCATGAAGTATTTGTACAGCTGTTTTAATAATAATGAGTAGAGAAGAACAATAAGAGGTCAGTGATGCTTGATATCACAGCATTTCACATTTATAGTACGGGCGTTAGCTAATTAAAGTGTAATGAATGTAATACTTACAGCTTTGTAGTAACCTTTAGCCTATGTAGTGTGGGCTAACAATGCTGAGCTTTCCCAGTGACACAGGATGATACTTAATGAAACTGTTAAAACACTCTTGATAGTGAGAACTCTGCCTCAAATCTATCAGTACTAACTCAAAATGCACCAACTCTGCAATATGCATATATTTAATTTGCCAGCATCAGCAACCTGTTTGTTTTCTCCAAGTCAATTTGACTTTGGCTTTATTATACAAGATATTGAGATGTTGAAGGTATAGGTCCTACATTAATCGATGCAAAGAATATAACTTTTTGGAGAAACAGTGATAAGTATTTTTCTTTTAGAATTTTAATGTATTTCTTAGTGGCAGTATTTGTGTTTCTGATGTATTAGATTTTCTGCTATGTTTGTCTAATCAAAAACTCATATTTATAATTATTCCACATTTCACAGTTGCCCTGGTGATTTTCTGCTAAATGTTAATCATGAAAGCAGAAAGGAGCCACCTACAAACTATATGGGTCATATGCCCCAGATCTCGTTACTGTCTTCCCCTATATAAATTACGCAGTCAGTGGAGCTAGCAAGTCATTTATGGATACAGAGGACCCATCAGTTGAGAGGTTGGATTAAATGATACTGACAGATAAAAAAGGAATGAATGGAAAATGAAGTGGGGTTTTCATATCAGTAGCTAGCTTGATTATAACAATGAGCAAAATAAACAATCTGCAGAGTCTGACATGTATTATCACATAGGAAGTTGACTTATGTAGTTTTTTTACTTGTGACTGCAGCTGTAAATGGACTTATCATTAAGAAAGTGCTACTAAAATTAGCTTGGATATTAATTGTGGTTATTAACAGAATCATGATTAAAAAGTCCTTTCTGCAAAAACAGCATTCAGTTTCTTAGCCTCCTGTATTTATTGTGCTAATGCTAATGCTAGGGTGTACGGTTTTACTTAAACTTGACCTTGACATGTGCTTCAAACTATGAGGCAAGGCAAAGACTGTTAATGAATGCTATCCAACTAATATTTTTTTTTTTACTATATGCTTTTTATGGCTGCCTTACCTGTTAGCCATCTAGCCACCACCACTCTCCATTCATTTCCATCACCAGATATCTTTCAGGTAGCCATGAGTGAAGTTTCCATTTTTGGGCCCTAACCCCTTCTCTTGTAGCACATGCATAGGCTTGTTCTACCTCCCCTCTGTGTGTGTACATTCCTCCCTATACACTATGAAGGCTGATAAGCAAATACAGCTTGATGTCGCCAGGCACATCTCCACCCAAATGCTGAACTCTGTATACCTCTCTGTAGTAGGTGGCAATGTTGCAGTAGGCTGGACCATCTCCCCCTATAATGGTTAAGATGACATCTGCCACTCATTTCCACCCTGCCCTGCCTGGCTGCTCCATTGCCTGATCAAATGTCACTGGGTCAGAGTCATGGCTTCATCCCTCTGCACTAGGGAGGCAGGAACACCCAGCTTATAATTTGACAGAACATATAGAAATATATGAAATAATGTACAGAAAAGTTTTTTTTTCATACAAAGGGATGGTGGGTGTTAAGGAAACCCTGACTGCAAATCTTGTAATAGTGTTTACACTGAACAACAAATGATGCATTTCATTTTTAAAGACAAACAAATTCCTAGTGTAGGGCTGTACATAACTGGTAAAGATCTTTTTGGCCCAGTGGCTATTTTAAATAAAAAGGCATTATTGTGGTTCTCTAAGGATTAATGCATTTGTGCAATGAAAAATATCTGCTAATAGCAAGTATCATTGTATCTGTGTTTTGCTTTAATTGTATGCTGCAAAGCCTCTGGCTGAAAAGGTCTTTCAACAAACTGTAATGCTTTCATCATTTGGTACCAAGAAGAGTCAGCTAAATGTAAGAAGCTGAATCTACAGACAGGGAATAGTTTCTCAAAACTGATGTTTGATCTCATTTACCATTCTTCCCAAGTATTCTGAACCAGAAACTGCAAGCCATTTATCATATCTGGAGTATTACATGCCATGGTATACAGTATGATAACTTTTTACAAAATGTAAAGCTTATGATACTACTCACACCCTGAAAAAGCTTATAATGAATATAATTAATATTCCAGTGTCTCAAGTGTGTAAAAAATGATTGTTTCACAGTTTTACTGACTGTAAAGTGCTAAGATGGTTATTAACCCTGTGAAACACAGGTATTATTTTTTTCAATTCAAAATGGTGAGTTTTTGCTTTGTGTTGTGTCATCAGTAGGAATCCCATGTAGCTGCCAGGGTAGATGGCTTGATATAAAAATGAATGAAAGCTTGGTGTTCCCAAGTGCACAATCACTGGTCACTGCTAGTCTTCTTGTAACTGACCAGACTGGTCAAGCTGGCTGACTGGGGAGCAATTATTTGAGGTGATTGTAACCCAGAACATGGCCATAGGGCATTTTACAGTGACAGCAATCCCTCTTCTCTCACCATTAGTGCTGTAAAAGTCAAACTAGGCTACAAAGTACAAGAATCACATATGCATGATGGGAACCTCCCATCAGGAATCAGATAGCAGAGTATTGCACTGACCGAAGGCATTCAAGGACTGTACAAAGAAGCCCCATGGAATGAGCATTACAATAATTCATACAGTAAAATAACATAGCATAGACTACAGTTAAGTGTCATCAGAGGGAATCAGGTGTTTAATACAGATTCTAGTCCTCTGATAAAAACAAGATGACCTGGTGACTGCTGTCCCCTGGTCCTTGAGTATCAACTGTTTACTGAGGGTTTCATAACCTGCTCACAAACTATTACATGTTTCTCCTTGTAAATAAATGTGGGGTGACAGTAGCTACAGTTGAAGACCTTAATGTTGTATGCGTGAGTGTTGTTTCAGTCTCCACCTGCTTGTACTTAGGATGGTATCTAGAGCATGTCCAAGTAAATCTTTTCTTTAGATAAGATAATAAGTCAAGGCCCAGTCTTCCTGAATTTGTGGAGTCCAGTTCTGTAACACAGATGGAAAAAGCCCTGCCTGTGATCCAGATGATCTAAGTTCAAACAACAGCTCAGGCACTGGAAGAGCTGGGCAGAGGAAGACAGGAATTACATTGCATAATATGGGCTTGCCTATTGTAGGGTGAGGGACTGATAACGCCAGGGATAAATTTGCTCTCATGTAAGTGGAGGGTTGCATGACAACAAGTGGTCACTAACGTGGATGATATGAACTTGTTACTCCCAAGCTGGTGATGGTAGCCCTGGCAGATAGGTGTCTGGGACTGTACGTGCATCAGGGGAGGGTGTAAGAGCTTTCTGCGGTAAAGCAGGTACTCATGCTGGTTACTAGGAGGTGTTTTTTTTTTCAGAAAAACACTTCTATTGCTTGTGTCTGGCTTGGTGCAGGCTACTGAAGGGAGGAGTGGACAGACATGTTGTGTTGCAGCTGGGGATATTTAATACATTTTCAGCAGGACCATGGTCTGGTTATGAGAAGCCAGTCTAGTTGGATTATGAGATGGGGGTAGCTTTCATCTGTGGTAGGTAAGTAGATGATTAGCTGCAAACCACGGCATGAGCAACCCTAATGGCTTCCTGGAAAACAGCACCTCTAAAACAGCTGTCACCTGTGTACTTCGTATACCTGGTTCACCTCTGTAGTAGGATACCAGGTATGGGGAAATGAATAGAGTCAAATCCTACTTGGGGAAGACTTGATGGTTGTCAGGAACTGGAGCAAAAATGACACAGAAAAAAAATCTTCCTGAGTTTGTGGTAACTAGTGTGGATTGTGAAGATACCATGGCACTTACTAAAACATAAAGAGAAAGCTCTCAAAATTTCCTAGCCATATCATCCCTTTAAAATATATGTATCATCTTAGCCCATTCATGAAAAAAGGTTGTTGCCCTGCTTGGACTAGCATTATCAACAAAAGATGAATCAGTCAGTCAGTCAGTCAATCCATCTATCAAGTGCCATTATTCAGATCTGAGTAAAGGAGTGTCAGAAGTCGGGTATTATCTACATATCAGCTATACCCCAAAACTTTCATTTGAATGACATCACCCAATGGGCCTATATGAAGAGACAACACCAGAGGTTCGAAAACAGTTCACTGCTGTACTCAGCAGACGACAAAATAGCTTGTGTAGAAATAATTCTAGAAGCCTCCATATTTGATCACTTCAGAATTGTAGAAGAAAAACACAGTGGGTGTGCAAATTTTTTCAGGAAGATGCTGTGGACCAAAGGTTCTCATGCTGGCAAGAGAGATCAAAGAGAACGTGGATGGAGTAAAGGTAACTATGTCTTGTTACTAGCTGGCAAATAATGACATTATTAAAGGCTGTCTCAGTGTGCTATTATACATTCTAAACTTGACCCAAACTAAGAGGTCAGGTACTGTAAAAAATATTAGTGTTGCAAACTACTAAAATTCTCAGTACTTGAAAAGCATGTTTGATATACTGGGTTTAGAGATGTCTGCGCCTTTTGTTCTTTGGGAAGTACAGTTGCAGAGATGTGTACAGCAAAAGGGGATAGATTTTTCTTTTTCTTTGTTAATTGAGATGAAGAAAGGTTCCATTTATCAGGTTAATAAAAGAAAGGATCTAGAAAAAAAAGAATATGATAGAACTGGCAAATTGACAATAAAAATATTGGTATGAACTGCAACTCTGAAAAAAAAAAAGAAACACTGAAACCTCAGCACCTGTGTTTGTAGGAAAGAAGGCAGTGCCTTCTACCTCACCACAGACTGTCCATGTGGAAAATACAGATCAAGCTGACCTTCAGGTAAGCCAGATAACTTTTAAAAAGGCACAATATGAGGATGACATTTTAAGTAGAGCAAGGGAAAATATAGCTAGAGCTCTAAGGGAGAGAAGCTGAATGCAATGTTTCCGTTTTTTATTCCTATAATGAGTTACAACAGTAGGTAAAGACAGTGAGGAAGTCATATGGCAACTATTAGTGTCCAAACCTTTCAGTAATGTAGTTATGAGTTTAATACATAATCATGATCTAAGGGGACACCTTGGAAGAGGCAAGAATAATGCATGGGCATGATTTTACTGGCCAATAATGAAAGCAGTTGAAATAATGTGTGCTGGATGTCCTGAATGCCAGAAGACAGCCCCTATTCCATGCTTCAAATACACTTTAGTTCTAATGCCCATTATAGAGGGGCCACTTGAATGTACTGCATGCAGTATGTACTACTGTTTGACTGCTGGTAAATCCAGTAATGGATTTCAATGCAGTTTGGTTATCTTAGACTATACAACTAAGTACTCCAAGACTATTCCCCAATGTAAGGCTAATGCTAAATCTATAACTTTGGAGTTAATCTTATTGTTTTTCAGACTAGGAATACTTAACCTAAGAAGGTACAAACAGTGGGATTCCATTTATGTAAAGAGTAATGTACAAATGTTGCCAGTGCTTTAAGGCTAAATAATTAAAATTTCAGTATACCCTCCCTGTACTGGTGGGTTAGTGGAGCATTTTAACCAAAAATTAAATCCATGTTTTGAAAAGTTATTGAGGAAGATGGCAAAACCTTGGACCAGTTAATAACATAGCCATGTTTGCCATTGGAGAACAGACACAAAACTTGATAGGGTTCACTCCATTTGAGCTACTACAAGGTAGACACCCTCAAGGACTTTTACATATTACCAAAGAAGCTAGGGAAGAAGAAAAAAAGTGCATTTAAAAGTGTTATAGAACCCTACTCCAGCTTAAAAGATACGCTAAAGTAGGGATGCCTCTGTACAGGAATACATGGAAACAGCCCAGGTCACACAACAAGTGGTGTATAACAGAAATGGACGTACCAGAGCATTAAAAGGTTAGCATTAGGTGTTAGTTTTGGTACTCTACAGATTTTTTTTTGGCTAAGCAAAAGGGTGCATGTGAGATAGCAGAAGCATGAAATGAGGTAAAGTACAGGATTTGACAGATTGGCAAGAGAAAGCCAGAACAGATATGCTACAGAAGCATTCCAAAGCCAATGCTTCCAAGTCAGGTTAACTGCTAATGCTTCCAAGTCAGGTTAACTGCTAATGCTTCCAAGTCAGGTTAACTGCAAATGCCTCCAAGTCATGTTAACTGCTAATGCTTCCAAGTCAGGTTAACTGCTAATGCCTCCAAGTCAGGTTAACTGTTAATGCCTCCAAGTCAGGTTAACTGCTAATGCTTCAAAGTCAGATTAACTGTTAATGCCTCCAACAGCAAGTTGGGCATGACAAAGGTGAAATATATAGGATATGTAAAAGGTAGGGGAACTGTTACACCTCAGAAAGAAAAAAAATAAAAGCAGTGGGAAATGTATGATTCAAGGCAGTAAAAAGCAAGTGCGGGCAGTCTTGGTTTTAGATGGGCAGTACTGAGAATTCATATCCTGTTTTGTTTTGCCCTTTTACAGATCTGAAAAAAAAGGAAGATGACACAAAGTGGACAGCGGAGGCAAAAAACGCTCCACAGAATTTAAGGAAATATTGTGTTCAGGGACTCTACTAGCATCTCTCAGTTAAAAAGATATTTTCTAATTTACACTGCTACATCAGAGGTAGGTAGGTCTAGGGGCAGTGACCTCAAGTTCTTTGATGGTGAGAAGCACCCAATATGTTTCCTGAGTTGCAAGTTAAGTGAGGTAAAAACTAAACATTCCACTATTGAGAGTGACAATTTGGTGATTAAGTGCATTCTCTCCTGACTAAAATATTACATCCTGGCCAGAAACACACAGTAGTGAGATACCATACCCCCATGTGGTTAATCTGGCAGTAAAACAGTAACATGAAGCCAAGGAGATGGGCATTGTTTTTAAATCTATTCAAATTCATACTACAAGATACAACAGGCTTAACTCATCTCAGTGCAGATTGCCTGTTTAGGACACACAGCCCATCTAGTAGACCTGAAACCAAGTGTTTCATGCTAGGAGGGTTAATGTACTACAGTGTTGCAAGTATGTCAAAACAAAGGAAAACTACCAAAAAAAAAAGAAAGAAAAATATATATCTATATGTGTGTGTGTGTGTGTGTGTGTGTGTGTGTGTGTGTGTGTGTGTGTGTTAGGAAGAGCTCAGCTTTCTGCTGGGTTGTGAGGCAAAAGGCTTTAGATACGGTTAGTCTCTGATGTGTGTGGTGAGGGGAAAGAATAATGACAGGAAGTTACTTGCAAAAACAATTTGTTTTTTCTTAGTGATAGTGTGAAGGCCGTATTACAGCTAGGCTAGTAGTATTTCTTGTTCAATTACTGATCTGCTTTCAGAAGAGAAATTTGATATGCCCTGCTTATTTTGTAACATTTATTCTGTTCATCATGTTGGTGGATAAGTTTAGGGTCCAGACAAATTCCTAGATAATTGAGTGTCTGTGTGGTTTCTGTATATATATGAAGTGGTTGATTTGGATTCCTTAGTGTTTTTAGGGCTTAGATTATTTTTTCTTGGGTCCCAAGCAGCGTGGCTTTAGTTTATTATAGTTAAGGATGAAGTACATTTTATTTAGTCAAGTTGATAGGAGGGCAAGTTGCTTTTCAAGAAGAGTTTGATTACTGACAGAGAGGGTAGGATCTATATATTACCATGTCGTCTGCATATAAAATTATTGGTGTGTGACCTGGCAAGGTTGGAGGGAAGTCTATTAACAGATATGAAGAATAAGAGTGGGGAAAGAGCTGATCCTCAGGGCACATCTTTAAATGGGTGGAGTCTGAGAGGGAGGAATTGACCCTTACTTTGTAGCTACTGGTGGTAAGAAATTGTTTGAACCAGTCTGAACCAGGGTGTTGGCTTGGTACTCACTACTATGAAAAGGAAAACACTGTATAGCTGACTGTGGTTGGCCAGGACAAAAAGTCTTACTAAGGTCAAGGAAGGCCCCTTGGACAAGATGGCTGTCATGGTGCTTCCTCATGACTAGGCCACATTGGTGGTTTTTGGGTCTATACTCCTGTATGGGAAATCAACTCACTACACTTTATTTGGGGGTAATAAATTTATCAGAGCATCACCACCCCCTTATCATAGCTCTCAGCCTTCCATCTCAAAAATGAGGAACATAACCTCTCACATGGAACAAATAGGTAAAATGTGGGGCATGTACTGGCAACTTTAACTAGAAGTTAACAGGATGGCCAAAATACTTTACTTTCACCTTTTGATGAAATAATACAATTCAGTATTATTTACCAAGGATATTAGTCAAAAAAGTTAATAACACTGAGTGCATGACAGACTCTCTCAATGTGGAAATGTGGGAAAAAAGACTTTAATACTCAAAATGAGGAATGTTCCTCATAGAGAGTTACACTTGAGAGGTATGCCCCTTATATCAGCTGCCTTCTGGTTCCTAGGCATCTATTTATTCCTGGATTACTACCAAGACAAGATGCCTTATTCCGTTATCAAGGGGTATTTCTGAAATTAGTATGGATTACTGAATGACCATGAAAATACTTTGTAGACTGTGATATGTTTATTGACTTCCAAGTAGAAATGCTATACTTGGATGTTGCTGTTGGTGTTCTGCAATGACTGTAAGTTCATTGACATGTCCATGCTTCCTCACAGATCAACCTGGTGCTGCTATAATGATCATTGCAGGGACAATTGTGTACTCAAAAAAGTTGCCAGATTTGCTATTAATCAGCACTGTCCTGCACTAAACATATAAACTGGATGGAATTCCATATTCAACTGAATTACTCCCAACTTACAACTGCCTACAAAATCATTTTCCATCCTACTAAATTCCCAACTCAGCTCTGTTATCCAGTGGTATATACCACCCAGGCTTCTTCACTGTATGGATAAATACCTCACACTTCAAACCAATTCCCACAACTCCCACTGCGGTTTCTTATGCTCTGTCCAGGTGTCCAAAATGATTAACAGCCTGCCCCCATCCTAAAGTAACAAGCAAACATAAAAACTTACAAACATCAGTATAAAATCTCATTTCATCAGCTCCTGACTATACCATTGCTGCTATCCTTCTGGGTGAATCCTCTTATATATCCTCCATTTCGACTGTTCATCTAATACCGCTACCTACTTTGTACAATTTGAACATTTCCTTATCTCTATGCCTTGTTTACAATTCAACTGTTTATTCTTATCTCTTCCTACTAGCTACTCTCTGATAAATATTCCTATTCTTTCTCCTTTTAACTTCACTCTAATGACTTTGTTTTTTCCTCTACAATTATTACACTATTCATTATTTCTATCAATCATTGTGCACATTGTGAATACCCAGCATCTCTCTCTCTCTTTATTCCACGTTGTTTCCTCAGTAAAACTCTTAACTCACTATGGCTACCTAGAGTTCTCTCTCTGTCTCTCACTTTCTCTCTGCACTGAATATAAAATTAGTAATATTAGAATGTATAGTTAGTATAATAAGGGCCAGCCTTTGGTCAACTGGTGCCCTAGGCAAAAGGGCTCAGCAGTGCCCCTCACAACACCCAGTGCCCCCAACTGGGTCTACCTACACCATCCAGATGACTTTTTTCTTCTTTTTTTCTCACAGTTTGTCTTAGTCTTCAGTTTTTCCTGCATTCATTTAACATATTTTAAAGAAACCATTTCTTTACTACAAAAAATAAACAAATACTGGAAAAGTGCCCCTGCTAGAGCAGCGGCCTAGGTGGCTGCCTAGTTTGCCTATGCCTAAGGCCAGCTATAGGTTCATAGGTTCATAGGTAGGTACTAGGCTATCGGCCCGAGGGCCTACGTAAGCCTAGCCAACAAGGTTCCCTGGCTTACGCCACCCAAGAAAGTTATTTTCCTGTGCCACTGTCGAGCAGAGACACAGAAGTGATCCCCGGGGTGTATTTCCTATTTCCCATCCACTCATTAAGATTTTTTTTGAAGAGTGCTAATGAAGAACTTTGCTTGACATAGATGGGTAGCCTATTCCAGAGTATGGGAAATCTCTGGGACAGGAATCTATCCCTCCAGCATGTCCTGTTTATTGTGGTGACAAGGTTTAGGTCCCTAGAGCATGTAGCTCGGAGGGATTGGGATTTCTTTAGGTGTAGCATGTCCAACAGCTCTGGGTTTGACATAGTTTTATATGTTAGGCAGAGATCACCTCGGAGTAGGCGATATGCTACGGAGTAAAGCTGGAGTTTTTTGAGATGGTCAGTGTAGGGCATCTGTTTGAGGACAGTAATCCTCTTTGTGAGGTACTTCTGTGGCCTTTCCAGCTGCTGCAGATGTCTTGTAAGGTACATTCCAAAAGGGGCGTTGTACTCTATAATGGGTCTAATGAGTGTTGAGTAGAGGGGAACAATGACCTCTTTTTTCCTGGATGAGAGCCCTTTTATGATGAGGTGTGCCACGTAGAAGGACTTCCTGACTACTGTGGTGATGTGACTATCAAAGGGCAGACTACTGTCCACCTGGGTCCCAAGGTCTTTTATCACACATTCAGTGTTAAGTAGACTGCTGTCTATGTAGTAGTTCATGGATACAAAGGTTTTACCAAAGGGGATGACAATGCACTTTTTGGCATTGAGCTTGAGGCCATGGCTCTGACACCAGGCATCTGTCTCAGTGAGGCCCTTCTGTAGGATTTCCACATCATTTGGAGACTCGACTATGGCTCCTAGTTTGCAGTCATCGACGAACTTCATTAGCCAGAGGCCTTCTGTGTTAGTCTGTACTTCAGAGAAGTAGATACCAAACAGGAGAGGTCCCAGGACTGAACTCTGTGGTACTCCACTTGTCACTAGTTTGAGGTCAGATTTGGAGTGTGCAACTTTTACAGTGTGGGTTCTGTCAGTGAGCCAGTTGGCAACCGATCTTATGATGTAGGGATTTATACCTAGTGTAGTGAAAGCCTTGGCGAGGTCGAGATAGGCTGTGTGAACCACCTTACCCTCATCTACGGCTTTGGTGACTGCCTCAAAGAAGTTGATCAGGTTCAGGAGGCATGATCTGCCTTTCACAAACCCGAACTGGGTGGGATTCAGAGTTTGGAGGTTACCAATGTCTTTGTTTATGAGTTCCATGATGATACGTTCCATGGCCTTGCAGACCAGGCTCGTCAGGCAAATAGGGCGATAGTTCTCCCCCTTTGTGGAGTGGAATAACTGTTGCTGTACACCAGTCAGTGGGCACAAAGCCTGATGTGAGGCTATGATTGAACATGGTACTTAGGCGGGGAGCCAGTTCGTTACGAAGTTCGTGTAAAATGCAGCCTGGGATGTTGTCCGGTCCCATGGATGTGTTTTTGGCTTTAGAGAGTGCAGCTTTTACCTGCGTAGTTGTGATTACAGGGACTCTGAATTTTTCCTCTATAGATATGGACCCTTTAGGGGGTGGGGGTTAAAGATAGCACTGAACCTATCTGTCAGGATGTTGGCAATATCAGTTGGTTCTGTAATTTTTGTGCCATTGTGCTGTAACTCAGAGCAGATCTGGGTGTTGCCATTGAGATTCTTGACACAGCTATAGAATGCTTTGTGGTTGTCCTTAGAATCAGTGGCGATTTTGTTTTCATAGCTAGCTTTGGAGGATCTTATAAGGGATCTCAGCTTCTTACTGAGGCTGACCAGGGAGCTCCTCCACTCATAGGATTTTACTCTCCTTTGCAACAATTTCTTCCTTCTGTTGTACAGTTTGTTTATGGCAGGGGACCACCAGATTGGCTTCCTTTTTTTGGAGGATAGCATCTTAGTTCTGTTTGGGATAGCAGGATTTATGAACTCATGTAAGTGCTTATAGAGTGCATTTGTGTAAGATTCAGCAGTCATAACTGTATTGTCCATCAGCATGGATGTCATGAAGTTCACCACTTCTGCCTTAAGAAGCATGAAGTTGGCTTTGGAGAAATTTTTTACTGTGGATTCCTTAATGGGGGGTGGGGGCAGGATGTGGATATCAAGGGTGATTAGCTTATGGTCGGATCGGACCAACGAGGAGCTGACTTCAGGTGTGGAACACCGGTCACTCATGTTGGTAATGACTAGGTCTAGGATACTGTTGCCCCTGGTGGGGGTGTGGATAAGTTGATCCAGGGCATTGGAGTTTATGAATTCCAGAAAGCTTTATGTGAAGGAGTTGGTACATGAGTAGTTTTCCAAGTTAATGGTGGGGTAGTTGAAATAGCCCATTACTAGGGTGTTTGGTTGAACCCTAATATTTTCCAGTACATTAAGAAAACAGGAGTCAGAATCCTGGGGCATGGTGGGGGATCTGTAGCAAGCTACAATTTGTATTGCAGTTTTGGCCAGAGTTAGTTGCACTTGGATAACCTCGGATGCATTATGCTGAGCAACTAGTCTGGAGGTGTGGATATCCTTAATGAATATGGACACACCTCCACCTTTGGTGTTCTGGTGCAGGTTACATGGCTGAAAAGTGTTGTATGAGTTATAGCCTGGTAGTACAGGGTGCTCTCTGGAGCCTTGAACCAGGTCTCAGTCACTGCACAGATATCGATGTTCTCCATTTTAAGGAGTGCCTTGAGTGAGTGCATTTTGAGTTTTAGCCTTCTGGCATTGAGTAGCATTACCTTCCGTTTTTGCTTGCCTGTTCCTGTTACGGTGGTGAATTTGTCATTTGAACCTTGCCTAGAAAAGGCACTATAGGGGCGGCAAGAGCCTTAGCCAGTATCCAGAATCCCAGTGGTGACAGTTGCAGGCCATCTCTGGCAAAGCATCGTGGTCTGTCGACCATGTCACCCCAAGCAGACAGATACTGGATCCTCTTAGAATGACACCAGAAGCTTAGCTAATTGTTGAAGTCAATCATTTTGTCCTTGTATTGTGGTATCATTCTGGGTGATGACAGAATGCTACTGAGGGCTAGGGTCATACCTGCCTTGGCTACAAGATCGGAGAGTTCTTCTATGTCTCTTTTCATGTAGTCCAGGGAGGTATGTCTCAGGTCATTCACACCAACATGGACAATGACAGAGTCATATTTGTACTTGTTGTGGAGTGACCTGAGTGTGTGGGTTATGTGGCGGATTCTGGCACCCGACAGGCAGCTGACAGTAAGCTTCTCCTTGTTTAGCCTGGTATGTGGGACATCAGTGTGCCTGACTAAAGAGTCACCTATGACTAGTGTGTTGGATACATTGTTTTGCCTGATTGGCTGTGGTTGACTGGTACACTGAATCTGTGGGCTGTCATTTGGGTTGTGTTGGGGGGGTGGACGTTGCTTGCGATTCTGCTTTGGAGGTCTCTGTTGCTTGGGCAGATTATTATTGAGAGCCTCTGTGAATGTTTTTGTGTTTCTATGTGTGTATTTTGGTGGTGTAGATTTAGTGAGACTATGTGACAAGTGTGGTGTGGTGCAAGTGTTTACCTTCTCCTCTTGAATGTCAAGTTCAGTCTTGGTTGAAGAGAGCTTTACCTCCAGTTTGGCTGGATAAGTGCATCTCTCACAGGCTGTAGTGTTGGGTGGTAGGAGGAGAGGGTTGTCTGTGTACATGAGGCAATTTTTACATTGCTCCAAGATGCCCAGATTCATCAGATAGACAGGAGAGAACACTGGGAGCTGACCTTTGGACATGCCTGAATAAAAAACTATTTTCCTCTAGATAAGTGAGGAAAGTGAGTACAAGAGCTGTTTTTCTTTAAGCAAGTGAGGAAAGTAAGTGCAAAAACTGTTTTTCTCTAGGTAATGCAGAAGGTTGAGTGCTATAGTAATTATTAGCTTATTTAGTGCTTACAACAAGTTCTGAACAAGTGCTGAGCATGAATAAGCAAATTCAAGTGCTACAACTAAGAATCTGTATCTGCACTAGACTAGTTACAGGAAAGAAACAAGTGCAAATGTGGGCTTTCAAATCAGAAAGTTGAGAGATATGGAAAAGATTGCACAGATGGCCAATAACTACAATTTCTGGGCCAGAAGCACTCCTTATGTGGTGGACAGGTTACCTAGTGCTTACCACTCTCACTGACAAGCTAGAAGGTTTCCCTCCAACACAGAAAGGCTTGCGGGGGCTCAGAAGCTTACATACAGTCCTGGATACAGCAAATCTGTATCTGGACTACACTAGTTATACGAAAGTTAGGAAACAGGTTCACTTTTTTTTTTTTACAGAAAAGTAGCTAAAACAGCAGTAAAAACAATTCAAATGCAGTGCAGGTTAGCACACTTGAGTAGGTAGCAATATTAGACCAAACACAGTTTTAAAAAAATGCAATAAAATTAAAAATGACTAAACTCAAGTGCAGAAGGAGTGTATTAGGTAGAATGTGGTAAAGAGATGGGACTTGGAGGAGTGTCCCATATCAAATCTACAGTGGGGGCGGGCAACTGCAAAAGCCACCAAATTTAAACAACAAACCAGAAATAGGGAGGGTAGGTGGGGCAAAACACTTTCAGCAGAGATCTGAAACACTATACAATGAATCAAAAATAGTGCACAACTCTGAATAAAATCAGCCCAGCAACAATTTACAGTACACAATTCTGAAGAACCAAAAAAATATACTTAGCTCTGTATATTTCCAGACAGTTTAAAAAGAGCTGTGTTAGACACAGGTTCCATCAATGATATGCAGTATAATACTCCAATTCCTTGTTTTGTAAAGCATTTTGATAATGTATTGTATCACACTTTTAATTTCAGTACGTAAGATTACAGCAGATCTGATGTGTTTTTCTGGTTTGTTCTGTGCTTTATTATAAATCCTTCAATATTATTGTCTTGTATTATTTTTTTTACTTTGGAACTTCTTTCATTTTGTAGTATTATTGTGGAGCTTTCTTCTATGGGCTTTCATTGAAAATGGTCTATCTCAGTAAAACAAAAGCAGTAAATAAATAACTAAATAAATAATAAACATATTATGGAACATGATGATCCTAAACACCATTTCATGCAAGCTGAGGGAAGCCATTTGCATCTTGTTTACAGGTTATTTAGAGCTGCTATCCTAGACAGATTATATTCTAATGAAACAGGAAGATAATCTCATAACAGCATTGATTGTTAGGTGCAGGAAAGCTGCATCCAGAGAATGGAAGAACACTAACTCATCCACACTGAAGTGCAAAAAGGGTTATCAGAAATATAGTTGAAGTGGTGGTCTTTATAGCCAGTCTGGGAAGTTCTGTGGGGACCGTATTCTACAGAAAATAGAATTTACAAATGCAAAGACCATGGTACAACTTTGCCAAGTCAACTGTCTAGAACTTCAGTGTAGATAAATATGTAGAAGAAGCTAGTAATATGGACAAAAGTGACAGAACTTCTGGACAGATGTGTGTTTTAGCTAGCATGAATCGAAAAAGAAGCCATAAACTATAGGTAATTTATTTAAAACAGAATCTGTAACACTAAGTATAGAACATCGTTTCCAAAATTAATGATAATTATACTTGTTTCATTATAATTCTCATGGTATGCTGGTGGTCTTGGGTTCGAGTCCCAAATAAGAGCTAATATTACCCCTTCACTTTTATGATTTGAGCAGTGCTTAAACAGTGGGCTTTCGCTGTATTTATTATATTTGTGTTTGTAATTTGCATTTGCATATAATCTGAGTAAAAGCAGATTATGAAAATGAAACATTAAGTACAGAAACAACAGTAATATAATAAGAAAGGTTTTTGAAGGGATGTTCAGATTTTGTATGTCACCACAAGGACCTTTCCTTTTTACTGGCACTTAAATAGCCAGCCAAAGTCTAGAACATTATCAGGTTTCGGGGGAAATGGTGAAAATATGGACATTTCTCCTGTATCCAATATTTGTTTGCTTAGAAGTTACTAAAATATTTAATCATATTACTGTCCACAGAATCCTAGCCATCAGAAACATTATATAACATTTAGAATTCATCGTATTCATTTCTGCAAATAATACAATTCAGTGATTTAATTTTTATGGCAGAAAGACAAGATTTAAGCCTGGAATGAAACACTTATTAATTATTTATGTTTTATTGGCGCCTACTGTGTTGCCTTAGGCTACTTATGTGATATTATTCTCAATTAAAATCACTTTATTGATAACTAGCTAGCCTATATAAAATGCATATTATGTAAATTACAACCATAATGCTTTAAAAGAATCATTGAATTTTATATTTCATAATAAGAAGCACATAGATAGGTAATGTTATTAGCAATAGTCACAATAAATCCTAAAATCTTTTCAGCACTTTTACCGTTTATTTTCACTTCTGTTTAAGGCCAAGGTCTGATATTTGAATTCAAAACTGTGTTAAAGTATATATTTATCTGCTAATTTCAGCAAGTAGATGAACTTTTGAAATGATATACCAGAAGTTACAGCCCAATGCATAGAGAAAATGCAATTGGCTGACACTGGAAATGGATAAAAAGACAAAACAAATATATTTCTATTATTATTTCTGACATTTGAGGACAGAGTATGACACTGACGGTATGTTGCAGCTAAAACAACATAAAAAGACAAATACAGCACAGTAAACAATAATTCACACTGCATTCAGTTGATGTAGAAAAATAACAAATATAGTGCAGTGAACAATACATATTACAATTTGTCTACAGACCAGGTCGTCTCACTGGATGTATGAATGCAGTTTTTCACTAAAAGGAAAAAAATTCATAAGGAAATAAATTGCCTGTACCAACATGTCAGACAGTATATAAAAGGAAACCTAATAATTTTAAAATATATGATTTCAGGGATAGTCCATTGGTAGAGAAGAAAGCCTGTTTAACTGGTGAACCAGGACTAAAAGGCCTAGGAACCAGAAGGCAGCTGACACACTAGGCAGAGGTGGAGCACTGTGGGAGGAAGGATCGGAAGATATGGCCAGGTTGCCACCTCCATGGAAAGGAAAGTGAGCTAACATCTCATTTTAATCCCATAATATTCCCTGTTGACAACTAGAGGAAGAGCAGTGACACCTGTTTGTGCTAAGAACAGGCACCTAACATTTGGAGTGAGCTCCAATGCAGAAAGATGAGACAGATAACAACTGGGAATTTAGACACTCAGCTTTGGTGAAGTAGGTCACACCAAGGATAAGGCAATAAAAAAAAGACCCTTACTACTCATTAAGCATAATTGTGACTGTGGACACCTTTATCTAGCTCTTGTTCTTAGAAGGGAACAAATAGGTAATGGGCAGGTGTGGGTCTGGATTTCTGATCTGGTTAAACAAAACAAAGAAAGAAAAGAAAACAATGAGAACCATAAATACACCGTTTGAACAAAAGTGTGCTAATAATGACTTTAAAACAATGTAGACAGTATGAAAGTAAACTAGAGTTCTGCAACAATAATTTGGCAGACAAACACCATAATAAGGTAACATGTATTTTATAAGTACAGTGATGCATACTGCACTGCAGAAACAGATCTAAGGAAATCTCTTAACACTTTATCACAAGTCGGCAAATTAACTATTGGTAGTTAAGTCTGTAATCTGGAAATCAGGCAATGGATACTTGTTCACAGAAAACCATTCACTATAATATAGGATTGACATGTTGTAGGCAGAACTGATAAGATATGAGGTTTCTTATGAAGGCATGGTTCATATTAATAAATATTCCATCTGCTGCTGGTCTATGCTTGTTCCAGCCTGTACTGAAACTAAGATGTTGTGTCTTTCGGCTTTTCCCGGTTAGGGGTCGCCACAGTGGAACTCTGGTCTGCTAATGATTGGCAGTAGATTTTTACGTGCCGAGTTGCCAGCTCGGACACACAATCTTCAACGAAGGTACGCCCATTCACGCATGTCACCACACAGAAGACGGTCTAGCTGAGAATCGAACAGGACTGTGAGGCGACAACGCTACCGCAGAACCACCACTGCATGTCGCAATTATTTTTTATTTATTAGCATTATTATTTTTTATCGATGTTTTGTTTATTCTAACCCTATATAACTGGGAAAGTGTTTAAAGCTATTTTAGCTAGTATTTTCAGAAAATGTAGTAAATGACTGCACTGTATTTTGCAGTTTAAGTAGTCTAGCTGCTAGACTTTTGGTTTCTTTCTTGTGAGAAAAGAGAGAGAAAGGCTAGTTCAGGAGTTGTAATTTTATTTATTTATTTAAATTTGTTTACTGGGTAAATGTCTGACTGGGCAAAAATAGACCATTTTCAGCAGAGACACGGGGATCAAAGGTCCAGTACATGCACATAGCTATACAGGCAGAATGAAACACATTTAAGCAAGATCCATCATTATACAGTTACAAAAGCATCATTGATTACGCACATTTTTTGTTTTGTTTAGAAGGATCAGAGGAAAAGGTAGTGTCCTGGAGAAGGGGGATATGAGAGCATGTTGAGAAGCAGAATAAGAAGGATAGAGTAGAAAAACAGGTTAGTTTGGAGGAGAACAGGAGCATGTCCAGTGAGTTAAGAGTCACCATAAGAGTTACAAGATTTGTTAACTTTGAGTAGTACCTTGTCTGCTGACCTGAGAGATTTAAGGACAAAGGTACAATAGAATGTTAGTGCACTGGCTGAGATTGTGGATGTGTCCTACTCCCTCCCATTGGCTCATGTTTTCCTGGATTTCTTGTGCATGGATTTTTGGACGTTTGGCTTGTATGCATTGGGGGTTCTCTGGATTGGGATTAGTGTGCATGGGTAGATTGCTGTAATTCAGAGAATTTTCCTTTGGGACATTTTGTGGTTGGTGTGTTTTGGCAGAATGTAGGGAAGGCCATGAATACTTGTGGAGGGGGGCAATGTTGCAGTTAGTCTTCTTCATTGGTGGTGTTATGAAGAAAGTTTTTTTTATTTTGGGGCTAGGCACTGTTGTAGTCCTCATGGCAAGGGATTAATAGTTCAGGTTGTTGATGAGTTGGCAGTACTGAATACAGGCACCTGGTTTTCCTGTGCCATTGAGTTTAGGACTTTCTACTCATTAGGGGATGCTTGGTAATGCAGATCCTGTTATGCCAGCAACCTTTTAAGTTGGTGATAGCAATATTTAAAGTGGCCTCTATTTTGGGGCATTTCGTTTCTCCATTGTTTTGTGCTTTGTCCACATGTGGGGCAGTCCTTGCACTAGGAGCTTGACAGGTATTGGGGGGGGTGTTGTATGGATGTTAGCTTTCATCTGTCCACGTTTTCATATAATGTCCAGATTTTTGCTTTTTAATTTTGACTCGTTCCTCATAAATGTGATTTTCTGAGAAATCAATAAGGGCTGAAGTCACTATATAATGACATGCATTTCAGTTGCAGACTTCACAACCTTTAGAAATGGGCATCAGATTCCTGTTCTTAGAGTATCATTGAAAGATTTGCATTTTGTACCAAAAAGATTGTCAGAATATACTAGGTGGACAGCTTTAGTGGTAATAACTTATGTTGGAGCATTCAGAGTAGGGGATTTCTTGGGTCCACTGTTGTGGAAAGATGTACGTGTTACAGATGCTGCAATGTTAATCTGGCTTCAGTGCTCTAAGACTGACCAGGTGAGGAGAGGTTGGCAAGTTGTTTTGTCAAGGAATATGGAAAGATTATTGTGTTCAGTAACCCAGATCAGACCGTTAAAGAGATGCTGTGGGTGGCAGATTGAGAATGCTGTTTTTTGTAGAGGTCAAGGCAGTTATATCATGGCACCAAACTTTGCTAAAGTGGTGCATCAGGCTTTGGGGAGTCAAGGGGCCAAAGGGAGTAGATTTCCTGCCCATTCATTCCAGATCAGGAGGTTGTCTGATTTGGCAGAGGAAGGGAAATTAATAGAGGTTATTCAAAGAGCAGATCGCTGGGCTTCTAGGTCTTATTACATTACAAACAATGAGGATGTAGTTAGTTGAGCAATTTCGTTTTGTTTTTCAGGTGGAAATATTGTTATTCTTGGTCATGGGCACAGAAGAAATCAGTCATAAGGCCTGGAGGAAACATATTGGGTTTTTTGAGGAACAGATGGAACATACAGTGGCATGGATTTAGAGGTTTATTTTGGCAGCAGATGTTAGATAAGTTTGAAATGATTCAAGTGGCATTGGGGATTCTTGAAATTATAGTTGTTCATTTAAGAGGTAATGATCTAGGGTGGGTTCCCAACAGGAAGTTGGTGACGTGGATTGTTTATGATTTAGTCAAACAAAGACAGTTATACCCTTGGAATTTGATTGTGTAGTCTGAAATTATATCCAGATTGGTTTGGAAACAGTCCATTAAGTTTACATGATTGGAGAGGCAAGGCTTTTTGTTAATTACATAGTGTCTAGGGTTTATCTGAAATAGGCTTGAATGTGGTTAGCCATTGAGACTTTGATGATCGGGGTTCAATTTGGTATAGCAGAGGTAGGGTACATTTGAGTGATGTTGGTCTAGATTTGTTTAACATTCATTTGGAGTTCATGTTACAGGATCTCACTATGGGGAAAGGAGTAATAGCCTGTGTGCAGATTGGTGAGAGGAGGAAGACGTTTTTGGCAAACTTCTCTTCTGTTCCCCTTAGTCTAGTAACATTAGCAGAGGTACACTGTCTCGCTATCTGGGTATGTTCCAGTGAGTGGAAAAGGTTTAATGCTCCTTGTGTTCACTTTAGGGTGTGTCTGACGATACCCTTAATGTTATAATGTTAACTGTGTTTTTATCAGTGTAAAATATGGTTCAATATTTATTGATTTTTAGTTATATGTATGGAATTTGTTCAATAAAATGGTCATGAGTGCAGAAGATGGTCCGTTTATTGTCTCCAGGTAGTTTTGGTCAAGTATATTTGCTACTCTCTGTTGAATTCCAAGATCATTTTTTCAAACCTTTGTACCTCTGGTGTCCCTCTGCTTCTGATTTGAGCTTGTTCCAGGACTTACAACAAACAAGACAAGAATTTCAAGTGTTTTTATTTATTTGGTATTTGTTTTAAAGCCTTTGTATCAGTTTGTATCAATTTGTAGTTGTTTTCGTCACCATTAAGTTATTTGTATTCAGAGTTTTGCTCATTCTGACCCTATAAAAACTAGGACAACTGTTTAAAGCTCTCTTCACTTTTATTTCCAGAAATAACAGGAAATAGCTGTGCTTTATTCACTCTTCAAGTTATTTATCTGTTGATGTTAAATCCTGGTTTCTTTCTTGTAAGAGCCAGGCACGGTCACGAATTTTGATTACTTTGTGGTCTCATATATTTAATATTTTTAGCATGAAAATGGTTCTTTTTATTTTTGTCTTACAAAGTATTTTACTGTCACATGTTTGTTTATATTCTAAATTACATATTACTTCACAGCTGTAGCATTTAGCTTTGTTATAATTCCAGACTTAATGGAGTTTGTTTTTTGTTGCTACACCGATAACAAAATGTTTTGTTGTTTGCAGTAATAAGCTATATTTTATCATTGGGAGGGATTCAGAGATAGGCTTGGCTTGCTTCTGTTCTGATATCTGTCTCCATTTTATTTACTACTGGTCAATAGTTTTTTATGTATTTATCTGATTGCCTCTGGGTTTAACTTTAGAAAAGTCTTTCATCTTGCTGGTATAAAAAAAATTATAAATTTTGTTCAAAGTTTCCTTGTGCCTGTGGCTAGAATATTTGGCTTGCTTCTAAACCATCTGGAAGTACAAATCTGATATATTTTTTGCATTTGTTCTGTTTCAGTAATATTTAGTAACTCTGGCTGCATGTATTCATTACTGTTTTTCTGCCTGCATTGTTTGTTTGTTACTGTACTGCTCATAGATTGTTGATTGCCTTGCTTCTGTTCTGAGATCTGTCTCCATTTTATTTTTTCACATGCACCCACCCAACTGTTGTTGTATTCTTAAAACTTGGTGGCTTTTGAGTGGCCTGCCTCTACTATAATTTTGATACTGGACACTCCTCCCAGTCCTATTGCTTCGGCTTATTCTACTGAATACAGTAAGATTATTTGGGAAGGCCCACCCCCTTCATTTCTTAACTTTGAATTATCTTCTGTTTCCTCCCTTATTACTTAAAATATACTTTATTAAGATCCTTTTCCTGTATTTGTGTCTCTTCTTTATTTTCCTTTTGCTGCTTGATCTTAAAAGTGTTCAATTGCATTTATTCCGGTGCATTTATTACTGCTTGTTAGTAGTCTGATTAAATTGCAATTGTTATTCTTAGCCTCTTAGTTTTGATTTAAGAACTTGGGCTTCAGGCCATTTTTTTTACATTAAGAATGTTTATGGTCTATACTCTTGTTGGAGGAGAGGGTATCCTTTGTCCTTCTGAGCTGGGAATTGCTGGGTGAAGGCTTCCTGTGCATTTGTTCCAGTTTAAGCACTTGGGATCCAAGCCAGTTTTCTTACATTAGGAAGATTTGTGGTCTAAACTCTTGTGGCAGGAGAGGATAGCCTATACCCTTCTAATCTTGGAGTTGCTGGTTGAAGGCTCATTGTGTCTGTTATTCTGAAAGTGTCTTAGTTCTGGTTTAAACACTTGGACTCCAAACCCAAACTTATTATGCCTGTTGTTCTAATTGTCTTTGTTCTGGTTTAACCACTTGGACGTTTTGTGGCCTAAACTCTTGTGGCAGGAGTGGATAGCCTACACACTTCTAAACTGGGAATTGCTGGTTGAAGGCTCATTGTGTCTGTTATTCTGAAAGTGTCTTAGTTCTGGTTTAAGTAGTTGGGGTCCAAACCAGTTATGTTACATTAGGAGAGTTGAAGTCTAGACTCTTGTGGCAGGAGAATGAGGCCTACACCCTTCTAAGCTGGGAATTGCTGGTGAAAGTTTATTGTGCCTGTTATTCTAAGTGTCTTTATTCTGGTTTAAGCACTTGGGTTCCTAACCAGTTACTTTACATTAGGAAGATTTGTGGTCTAAACTCTTGTGGCAGGAGAGGATTGCCTACACCCTTCAAAGATGGACATTGCTGGTTGAAGGTTTATTGTTTCTGTTATTCTGAAGTGTCTTAGTTCTGACTTGAGCACTTGGGTTCCAAAACTAGTTGTTTTACATTAGGAGGGTTTGAGGTCTAGACTCTTGTGGTGGGAGAGTATGGCCTACATCCTTTTAAGCTTAATTGTTGGTGAATTGCTGCTTTATTAAACTGTTTTTTGCTGTTGTGACTGTGATTATATGCACTTTGAATTTCTAGTACTTCTGCATTTTATAACATAGGCCAGATTCAGATTTACTGAATCTAGACTGGCATCACTTGAGCATTAAAACCAGCTCTTCACAGATATACTGAAAGTTATGAGGCATCCATTGCTCCCAACTAACTATAAGTACCTGTTTTTTGCTCTTATATTGCATTTTAATTTGTATTTGCATTCTACCATCTGTTTGATTTCTCTGAACTGTTTTTGCCACATTTTACTGTATACTGTACTAGGTCAGCTGTAGCATAGCCCAATTCCAGTTTTGCTGTTTCTGCATCTATGTAACTTCTGAGCCTCAAATTCAAGCCAAGCCCTTAAGGCAAAACATTTTGCCAAATGTACTAAACATAGGAGACTCAATTGTGAGGCACACTGATGTCCCACTCACTAGGTTGAATAAGGAAAAGGTGACAGTCAGTTATCTATCAGGTGCCAGGATCTGCCACATAACACATGCATTCAGGTCACTCCACAACAAACACAAATATGACTCAGTCATTGTCCATGTGGGTGTGAATGACCTGAGATGTAACTCCCTGGACTACATGAAAAGAGATGTGATGGAACTCTTGAATTATGTGGCCTAGAGGAGTTATGACCCTAGCCCTGAAAAGGTTCTGGTGTCTTTCTAAGGGGATCCAGTATCTGTTTGCCTGAGACGACATGATCAGTAGACCTCAATGCTTTGCCAGAGACAGCCTGCATCTGTCACCCCTGGGATTCCAGGTACTGGCTAAGGTTCTTGCCACCCGTATAGTGCCTGTTTTAGGCAGTGTTCCAAAAACCAAAATTCCACTGTAACAGCTACAAACAAATGCAATCTGAGGGTCATGCTGCTCAATGCTAGAAGTCTAAATCTCAAGATGCACTCGCTCGAAGCTCTCCTCAAAATGGAGAATATCAACATATGTGCTGTAAAGGAGACCTGGTTTAAAGATGCAGAAAGCACCCCTGCACTCCCAGGCTACAACTCATTCCATACCTTTCAGCCCTAGAATACGTCTGAAAGCTTCAAAGGCTGTTGTGTCACCATATTCTTAAAGGATACACACACCTCTAGACTGGTAGCCCAGCATAATGCATCCGAGATACTTCAGGTACAACTAACACTGGGTAAGATGGCAATACAAGTCATAGTCTGCTACAGAACCCCAAACATGTCACCAGACATGTTCCAGCACCCTGGAATCTATCAAGGTCAAACCCAATACTCTCATACTGGGTGACTTCAACTACCCTTCCATCAACTGGGAAAACTATTCAAGTACCAATGTACAGGCCCAACACTTTCTGGAATTTATCAATTCCAAAGTCCTGGACCAGCTCACTCTGACCCCCCACTAGAGGAAGCAACATCCTTGACCTGGTTATCACCAACATGGGAGACCATTACTCTACATCTATAATCAATTCCTCCCTGGTTAAATCTGACCACAAACTGATCACCATGGAAATCTCCATCTCACCTACACCCCTCCCCCCGCTAAGGTGACCTCCCTGAAAAACTTCTCTAAAGCTGACTTTGGGCTCCTAAAACAGAGGAGGCTAACTTCTCAGCACCCATGCCAATGGAAAATAGCTGCATGACTGCCGAATCATACACCAGTGCACTGTACGAGCATGTACACAAATGCATGGACCTTGCTGTACCAAGTAGAACTAAGATGCTCTCCTCCTAAAAAGGAGGCCAATCTGATGGTCCACAGCCATCAATAAATTCTACAACAGAAGAAAGAAACTGCTGCAGAAAAAAATGAAGCCACAAAACTGGAAAACCTCCCTTATCAGTCTCAACAAAAAGTTGGGATCCCTTATCAAATCCGTTAAAGCCAGCTATGAAGGCAGAATTGCAGATGACACCAAAAACAACCACAAAGCCTTCTATAGCTATATCAAAAACCTCAAAGGCAATACCCAGATTTGCTCTGAGTTTTTGCACAATGGCACCTCCTGTACTGAGCAAACAGATATAGCCAACATACTGGCTGACAGATTCAGTGCCAACTTTACCCCTCTCCCCCAAGGGCCCTATCACAATATCAAAAGAAAGCCTGGTAGCCACCATTTCTGCAGCAGCCCATCTTCTTGTCACCAGGCACTGCTGATGTCATCAGCTATAAAGTGCTGTCAGAAACTATGAAAGACAGACTTGTGCTGTGGTGCTTGTGTTAAGTACACTTCTGTGTAAACAGGTACATAGGGGTTCTAGTCTTACTACAGTTAACTGTGTGTGTGTGTAGTCAACAGTCACTATGGTGACAATTTTAGAATGATATGTGAGTCCACAGCTACATCAAACCCTACTATGAACACCTCATTATATCATACAATGATGATGTCATCCTCTACTCTGACAGCACTCAAGAGAGACTGGTGCAGTGGCAGTGGCATTAACTACTGTGTTTGCAAACTCCTTTACCTGCACATCTAGGGGTTGTACTCTGACAGCAGGAAACTTGCATGTCTGTACATACACCTATCACTTTTGAGACAATTTTACACAGGGATATGACTCCACATCCATGTCCTGCACTTCTCCTAACATGTTCTCCTCAGCATACAATGATGCTGTCATACTCAATAAAGTGTAATGTGACAGTGCTATTGTTAGACATATGTGGTATTGCTACTGTGGCATTCATATTCTATACCTACACAGATGTAATGCTCAAATCAGACTCAGTCTACTGCTGTGTGTGTGTGTGTGTGTGTGTGTGTGTGTGTGTGTGTGTGTGTGTGTGTGTGTGTGTGTGTGTGTGTGGTTGGTGGTATGTTATGGCCATTATACGATGTTTGGAATCATTCTTCATTGCACTACCACATGGAAAACCTTTCACATAGCTGTATGCATCCACCATCCTCCCTTTTTCATTAGCCACATGACATCCTTCCTGCAGAGGAGTGGGGGATGTTCTCATGTCAAATATGTATACACACATCATGAAGCAGAGTCCTTTGAGCCTCTGCAAGCCATCTCAAGACCAATGCATGTGTGATTGCTAATTCTGTCATGGTGTGGTGCACATGTCCCATAAGGACAGTGGCAGGATGTAATGCAATCAAACAAGTATACACAATAGGCTTACTGTCTTCCATCATATAGATAATATGGATTACTTTACAGGGAATAATAATGGCTAGAATTTCATGTGATGTTGGCCATTACCCTAATAATGTCCTATGACACAATGAACAGTTGACATGTCAATGACATGTGCTATATTGAGGTGTGGATGTACAGTATGGCTACAAAAGGGTCTTACAATCTATGATGTGAGCTAATGCATTTATGACCATTGCTGCCATTGCAGTACATGTTCCTTCTATAACAAATGTAGTAATATGCCTCCTGAGAATTGTTGACATCATGGTCTATACACTTGTTATGTATATTGGCAGTGTATTAGGACATGTGTTTTTGTAGCGGAGCAGATCAGTCTTCTACCTAGTTCACATTCCACCGTCACAGTGACACCTGCAGTATGGCATAGGTATGCATGTATTTACACACCATCATTAAATTTTCTGTGACTGACATCAATCTCAATTCACATTGATTACATGGGGTCATATAAGTCTTGTCTGTTACACATAATTGTTATGCTGTTATATACACAACCAATGTATGACATTCATCCATCCATCCTCAACCCCTTTTTTCAATTTTTGCACATGGGGAAGCAAAAGGTGCTTCAACAAAGTATTAGTTTAAGGGTGTGCACACTTATGCAACCAACTTATTGTACATTATTTGTTTTTTATATTTTTCCCCTAACAGATTTGTTTTTCAATTGAATTGTACAGGTTATAGGTCACATTAAAGGTAGGAAAAGTTTTGAAATGATTTATTGTGGTCTGATTTTTTATATCACAAAAACCTAGCATTTTAACAGGGGTGTGTACACTTGTTATATCCACTGTACATCATGTCTGCTACATCTGTTCACTGTCTTCAAGAGAGCTATCAAGGGTGTGTATGATGACAACACTATCATCCTGTGTAACTTGACCTGGCCAAGGCATTTGACACAAATCAGCAATTAGGTATTACACAGAAACTGTCACAATTGGCCATAAATACCTATGTCACCAAGTGGGTAGACAACTGGTACACAAATGTGACAAACAAATATGTTGCAGTGTGCGAAGTCACCTCTATCTAAAGCCCAGTGACCAGGTCTGTACCTCAGGGATCTGTGGTAGGCCCTTTCCAAGCCATTATTTAAGTGTCAGACACCAGGATTGACTTACACATCCTTTCTCCAACTAGCTTTGTGGAGGACTGCAAACTGTGGATAACCATTGAATCCAAGTGTGGTATTGGTATAATGCATACAGTATCAGCACACACAAAGGATCAATGCCACAGACATGGGAACACTGTAGATGAAGGCAACTCATGGGGAGGATTATTTCCATTAAGAAAGTGCACAAGATAATTATAATATGGACAACCCACGCCTATGAGTAGACCAAGTGGTATGCAAACCTGTCAACTAGCCAGGATTGCTCGTCATTTCTAATAAAGGTGTAACAGTGTCCTCCAAACACCTCTGTCAGATGGTACATTTTGAGGGAGGTGTGCTTGATTCCCCTCAGAGGCTGCTGGTGAATCATATTAGTTGTACAAGTGTGTTCTTGCAGAACCATCTATGATCACTCACAATCACATATAGTATTTGGAAGACAGTGGATTACTGGTGATATTATTCTGATATTATCCCTGATTGTGCATGCTTCTGTGCACTGATATCCATGGGCCTGTTACCATGTGTCCCACTTGGTTGAGACCTATGCTGACATTGCATTCATATTCAGGCAACTCATTTTGCACATCATTCACAATATACACATAATTCCTATTGTATATACCATCCCTGATATACAGTATGTCCTGTCCACTGTTCATGTCAGGATGCTTATATAAGAAATTATCCACTCCATTGATATCTCACCTTGTGTGACAGTCACATAATATGCAATAATTGTGCAGTCTGTACTGTATCATGTCAATATGTGTTTACTGTTCATGATACAACTGTTTTCACTGATGTGCCTTCATCTGCTGCATATTACCATGTTTCACCTGTCATCTTTTCCTTTGTTCATTCTTACAATTCATCTGCGTGTCCCTTTTCAATAAACACTTTTCCTGAATATTTATAATGCAGTCTATGTACCCTTACTGATCATTTACACAACTTTTATTCAGTATGTTTGACACAGGTTTCCACAGTACTCTGCACTGTATACACTTTTATGTAATATGTTGAACCTATATATATATATTGCTTTATAAATAATCATTGTGGCATTTTGCACAATCCTGCATAGGTAAACAGGTATACATGCAGGTGTTCATGTTGCTTTCAACTCTGTGGCTGGCCAAGAAACTGTGCTTGTTTATGGTTAAACGAGGTGCATGGCATGCATATGCAATTAGCATTCCTGCTCACCACGCAAACATGTAAACTCCATGTAGGCTTTGCACTTAGTCTACACAGAGTTTATTAAATCCATAGTCTTAACAAATACATAAAACTGTGGTCAAAATATTCAAACTAAACTGATCTTTGACTAATGAAACTTAATTCTTTTGTATACAAAAATAAACATGAATAAAAAAATTAAACAAAAACTTCCACTGACAGGGGTCCAAAATAATACACTCAACATTGTATCACAACTTTGCTGATCGTAATTTTAACACTGGGGCAATAGAAACATGCTCATTCAATCCCAGAGTGTTACTGGCATTTAATTTCAGCTGACATAAAAGTTTGCATATTCAATTATGGTTTCCTATTGCTCACCTTTGGATTACGGACCACCTATTCTAATACAAAAAAAGTAAATATACTATCCTTACAATTTAAGGAATGTCTATACAGTGCATTTGTTTTCACCTTGTTCTTGATATCATTCAGGTTCTCATAAATCCTTTTTCTCAAACCCTTTTAGTTTTTCCTGTATCGAATGATAGACATACCTTACAGGATGCCAAAAAACCCCCCACCCCTTTACTAAGACAATAAAAATATTTAGTACTCTTCAACTCATCTCCCTCATTTGGAAGGTAAATACTATCACTGCTCAATATATAAGGACACCATTTACAAGTAGCACATTAATAGGTCCCCTTAGGTCTCTTGTTTTCTATATGGGTATTTTTTTTTTGCCCTTTTCAAAAATCTCTTTAATTATGTACCCTCTCTTAGAAGTAAAAATAACAGGTTAATACAAAACTCCTAAACTGTTGGGCAATTTTGAAAACATCTGCCATCATCTAGCCATAGTGTTCTTTATGGCCTTTGTATCACTATAGTATTTAATAGTAAATGACCTAACATATGTTCCTGTTTTGTTGGGGTCTTTCATATTATTTATATCTCCTTCACATTCCCCTTCTCTTTTCCCAGCAAGAGGACGTATTTATAGTCCCAACCCCATTGTACCTCTTTTACTACTTCATTACCCTCTCAGTAGAAAAAACTCACAAATTCTAATACACTCATCCAGGAAATCACCTTGTGATGATATCATCCTGCTCCTTGATAATACTCTTTAAATAGGAAGGATGTTCACTTTTGAAATGTAAGCAACTATTGGAATAATTTTCTTTCTTATACAACTTGGACCAATACCTACAATTAATTAGCCCCAGGATTAAGTAAACTCCATGTAGGAATAGCATTATTCCTACACGGAGTGAATGGTATCTGTGTCCGCATCCCCCTCTCTGAAGTGCGCCTTACATATTAATGAAGGCGTGCTACTGAGAGGGAGCCATGGACACGGATACTGAATGAGTGCTAGGGGGTGTATTACAGTGCCCACAGATCTGTAACATGCCCCCTGCACTGACAAAGTGCCGTACGGCACTTTACAAAAGAAAACAGTGTCCACAGACACTGAAATACTTAATGGCAAATAAAGTCAATGCAGGGGGTGTGTGACAGGTACTGTTACCCCCCCCCCGTATTGTGAAAGTGACATACAGCATTTTACATTAGAAAACAGTGTCCCCGGACACTGAAATTATGAATGGGAACTGAATCCAATGTAGGGGGTGTGTGGCAGTTACTGTGACAAACCCCCTGCATTGTGAAAGTGCCATATGGCACTTTACAAATAAAAAATCATACCTCTCAACTGTACAGAATTTCACAGAATGTCCAGATGTTTGCCTCGTAGTTTTGGTCTGTCGACCATAAAATTACTGGTTTTCTGGCAAATCACTGAGAATTGAAGTCCCTAAATAATAAAGTCATTTGAGTTACAGACTTCGTATCATTCAGAAAATACATGCTAATACAAAACTGGGCATTCAGGGAACAGTTTCTAAATATTGCCCTTACAAGCTTAGAGAGTATGATGTGTGAAACTCAAATGTCCCTCAATATTGTCTAACTGCAGTCTTTAATGATTTGTCACTGATTTGCCAGGAAACACACTCCCATGACAAACGGACCAAGAATATGAGGCACAATCTGGACATCATGCAAAAATCTGTACAGTTGAGAGGCTTAGGAATGTGAAATTACATTATGTAGGGTGTGTGTCACAGTATCTGTAACACATCCCCCGCATTGTAAAAGTGCTGTACAACACAAAACAAGAAAGAAAGTGCCCCCGGACACTTATCTAATAATGTGAAGGGTAACCGTTTACATTTAAATTAATGTTTCATTTTTTTTTTCTTATTTTTCTTGAATGTTTAAGCATAGCAGAGAGTGGTGCCTTGCTTAGCAGTGCACTAAGCTAACGGAGCTGTCCAAATTTCAGCTATAGACGAAGTTATATACAAACGTATAGCCAAAATTTGGACAGCTCTGTTAGCTTAGTGGTTAGAGTCACAGCTTGGCATGTAGTAGGTGCATGGCTTGAATACCAAGACAGGCCATTTAGTTTTTACATGAGAAAGTAGTTTTATATATATTTTTTATTTTATTTAATGATGTAGTTATTAATATTTGTTAACCAGGGTAGTGTAGCTGATCCAAATTCCCAGTGTCAGTGGAGATATAAGATGAAAACCTACATTTAAACACAAGTGTCCCATACAGTACAGTCACACCCGAAGGTAATGTAATGAAAGCACATAGGGGGAGGTCATCTAAATTATACAATGACTAGTCATTAATATTCCAAAATGAGCATGCTGATTGTTCAGCCCAGTCAGTGTGCCCATTGTAACTCCTAGCATATACCAATGGAAAAAGGTCTGGTTGCCCCGACTCTATTCCATTGCTATATACTGTAATGTTATATATTTTTTTAACAAAAAAAAAACGTAATCTGAAATAGCAGAGAGACAAGATGGAGAAAATACTATGAAAATCAGATACATTATTCAAAACAAAAGACACGTGCCTGATTTTCCTTGTATTTCTTCCATTCTTGTATATATATATATATATATATATATATATATATATATATATATATATATATTAAAAAAAAAAGAAAAAAGAAAACAAAAATGGAGCAACCTTCTTTTCTGTGTTGCATCCTTTGTAAAGCACTGATGTACTGGGTATGCATGGGAACGCAAGTCCCATACACATGCACAGTACATCAGAAAAATCCCCTGGATACTGGAAAAACGTGGAAGGACAGCACAGCACTGGTGTATAAAGACATTTATTTAAGAAAAGTAAATATTCCCTCTTAAATAATGTCATTGCATAATAGCAATAATCGCTCCCGTGGTTGCAGTATATTAAGATTTACCCACAGTTGCCTTTATTTAATCACTCGGGCTTCACCCTCATGATTAAACCACAACAGCCACAGGTAAATCTTAATATACCACACTGACGTTGTTGGTTATTGCTTAAGTAAAATATATGCACTTAATAATAATGTATCAGTAATGAGTAATTAATATTAATTCTGACTTCTTTTTTAAATGAAAATGTTTGTTTGCCCTTAGCTCAGTTTTGCTAAGCACTGCTAAGCCAAGTTAAGCAATGCTTAAACAAGACCTGTCTGAGCAATGCATAGCAGTGCTCAGCTCTGTTTACCTGGTTTGAGCATTGCTATGAAGTCCCATTCTAAGTAGTATTCAGCTCAGCTAAGTGGATTTGCACACTGCTAAGCACTGCTCAGCATTTGCCACCTTAAGCACTGCTAAACTTAGCCAGTTTGCACACTGCTCAGCTTTGCTCAGCATTTATGAAAATGGTTGAATGATGGCAAAGGGTGGGAATATGGCCTTATTTAAATTGCACAGGCAGGAATACTGGCAGAAAAGTGATGAGGAAAAACTACCAACATAACAATTGCAACAAAACCCAAATTAAAGGTCATACTGCTAAATGCTAGGAGTCTAAACATGAAACTGCACTCATTGCAAACAGTCTTAACCATGGAATATGCTGACATCTGCACAGTCAGAGAAACCTGGTTCAAAGCTGTGGAGAGCACCCCAGCCATACCTGGTTACTCATCCTATCATACATTCAGACCCCAAACTGTGGGTAGTAAAGCCAAAGGAGGTGGAGTTTCAATATATATTAAAGTCATACACACCTCCCAGCAGGTCAAACTGTATGACACACAGGAGACACTCCAGGTGCAGTTAACCATTGACAAGACCCCTATACAAATCATAACTAGTTACCGGACCCCAAATCTGACCCAAGATGCCCAAACGGCCTATCTAGACCTCTTTGAATCTATCCAGATTCAACCCTTTACTCTGATCCTGGGTAACTTTAACTATCAAAACATTGACTAGAAGTACTACTTATGCCAGAACACAAATGGCCAGAGATTCCTCGATGTTGTCAATGTAAATTCTTTGGAACAGCTAGTCGATACCCCCAGAAGAAGTGATAATATCTTGGACTTGGTATTAATCAACATGAGTAACCACTGCAGCATCCCTGCAGTATCATCCTCCCTTGTAAGATCAGACCATAAAGTAGTCATGTTTGAAGTCACCATCTCCCGTGACGCCCCTCTAGCTAGCGTCAAACAAAAAAAAACTTTTCCAAAGCTAATTACAGCCTTTTTAAGGATGGTATAAACCACTTCACAGCCCCCTCCCTCTCTCTAGAAACTGGAACCAGTATTCAAAACTATACCAAATTTCTATATGAACATTTATATAGATGCATGGAATCAGGAATACCTGACAGGACTAAGTCATCCTCTGCAAGGAAGAGTAAACCTATCTGGTGGACATCTGCAATAAATAAACTCTATATCAAAATAAAAGAAGTGCTGTTCAGGACAAAGGAGGAGCAGGTGCCCAATTGAAAGCAACCTCTCCTTAGCCTAAACAACCAAATAAGAGTACTAATAAAATCCTCTAAAGAAAACTTTGAGTCCAGATTGACCACATCTACTAGAGACAATCATAAGGCCTTCTTCACATATGTCTATAATCTCAAAGGTAGCACCCACATCTGTTTAGAACTGGTAGTCAAGGACTCCACATATACAAATGCCATAGATATAGCAAATCTGCTGGCTGATGGATACAGAGAAAATGTCACCCCTCTGTTCTCCCATCAGTAAATCAGGACATTCCCAGTACCTGCCTCCTTCCCCTTATATCTAGGGATCAGGCCATCACTGCTCTCTCAAAGGCAACACATACAGCCTCCATGGGACATGATAACATCCCAGGCTGCATCCTACATGAACTCAGGCAGGAACTTGCAGTAGCATTAGGCACTCTATTCAACCAAAGCCTGATTAATGGCTTTGTCCTAGCTGAGTGGAGGACAGCCACTGTCATCCCTTTACACAAAGGTGGAGCATCCACTGATCTGGGAAACTATATACCCATCAGCCTAACTAGCCTGATCTGGAAGGCCATGGAATGAATTATCATGGACCTCATTAACAAGGACATTGGCAACCTCCAAACACTTGATCCCACACAGTTTGGCTTCATGAAGGGGAGGTCATGTCTGTTACAGTTGGTTGGTTGACGTTTTTGAGACAGTCACCAAAGCTGTGGATGAGGGGAAGACACTGCACACTACCAGCCATGACCTGGCCAAATCCTTTGACAGTATTCCCCACTCAGACATAATAGATAAACTATCTCAACTAGGCATTAATCTATATGTTACCAGATGGGTAGCTAACTGGTTCACTGATAGAACCCACCTAGTCAAAATAGGGGAAGCCACCTCAAGCAGGAGACCCGTATTGAGTGGTGTACCCCACATTTTTTTTCTTGGGGCCTCTGTTATGTGGGATATACTTTTCTGAGGTGCAGACCAAAATCAGTGAGCTATGGCTGACCAAGTATGCAGATAATTGCAAGCTGGGAGCTGTCATCAATTCCCTTAGTGATGTGGACATCTTCCAAGAGGGTCTCACCCAAACAAATGACTGGTGCCAGAAACATGGCCTCAAAATGAATACAAAAAAAGAATCATCAGCTCCTTTGGGGAGAGTGATGTCTCCACAAATGATCACATTAATAACAATGTCCTAAGCACACAGTCAGTTGTGAGAGATTTGGGCAACCATATTGATAGCAACCTGACTTTTGACCAGTATGTTTCTTCCATTGTATGGAAAGCTTCCTACATGGCCCACCTCATAAGTAAGGGTATCTCATCCAGAGACAAGGAGGTCATAACATCCCTGCAATCTTCCCTTATAAAGTCCATTATTGAGTACAATGCCCCATTCGGCATGTACCTCGCAAAGCACATGCAGCAGCTGGAGATACCACAGAGATTCCTCACCAGGAGAATCCAGGCCCTCAAAAATCTACCATACACAGATAGGCTAAAAGCCCTATCCCTCCACTCTGTGTCATACAGACTCCTCAGAGTTGACCCTGTCTGGCGTACAAGGCGATCTCGGCCCCCTGCCTTGATGGGACTGCTGCATATCTGTAAGTCAAGCTCCACTCGAGTAACCTGCACAGGCAGACTCAACCTGGTCTGTGACATCGATAAGACTTGTTGGTAGGACAGATTTGTGTCCCAGAGCCTCCATCATCTATGGAATAGACTCCCTTTCCACATCAAGCAGAGTACGTCTTTACCCCTACTTAAGTGCAACCTGGATAACTGAATGGGAAATAGAAAATACATCCCTGTGATTCAACCTATGTCCCTGCTGGACAGGGGCATGGGGTGCTGATTTATACATATGTGGGCTAAACTCTTGGCTCAGCTTATAAGACCCTCAGGGCCAATAGCCTTGTAAGTTACTATGATCCTATGAACCTGTTAGAGTTTGATCCCTGTAGGAAGTATGGCAGGTGCAGGAGAGTGATTGTGCTTTTGGTTGCAGTGCCGGGGCATCCTTGCATCCAGGGTCATAACTGGACTCCTTGTGAAGAACCATGATGACAGACTGCTGCAGGGCCAATACCAAGGCTCAGAATACAAATCTGAGGCCTGGGCCCTTCTGGCATGTGAGCTCACGAGTGCCACTGGCATCCCACGAAGTGGTGAGCAGGTCTGTCATCATTATGATGAACTGAGACAGAGGAAGGAGGCGCTCTTGGCCCAATGGATCCAAGATGCTCGGGCCCAGAATGTCCCAGAAGTTTGTAAGTATATCTACGATGATATATCAAATTATAGTATGAATGTCTGATAGACTGGTATGCATAATGGTGTGTTTTCTCCCCACAGCTGCAGAGGAGAGGGCTCATAACATGGAGGGCCACTCATGATCACTAGTACGAGACTGTAATAGGTGGGGACTGCAAATATATGATGTGGAAATGTGTATGGGTTGGGTATGCAACCCAGCAGCCTACTAAGGTCTATACAGATCACACATAATCACATCCACTAGGGGTTAAATGTCAATCACTGCATGCAAAGTAGTAATACACAGTTCACTATCTATCACTCATGACACTGTGACACTCCACTTATACTATAAGGTCAGAATGTGTGACCAAGTGAGTTGTAGGCAGAAATCAGTCAAGCAGCAGACAGCAGTGCCCCAGTAGCTCACTGTGATGAGAAATATATATATATATTGCTTGTTAAACTTTGCACACACAGACCACGGTTTGGCTCCAGGGACTGGTACGAAGATGTGTTTATAGTGACACACAAGTAATCCTGAGTATTTTTAGAAATTGTCAGGTAGTGTTAACAGATATTTTCTCCACAGGGCTCACAGGTAATGAAATTATTGTATTAGCTGTATGACGGGTATACTAATAAACTGTGTACAAATGTTCCATTGCCCAGCCCCATGCCAACAAATGACAGCAGGATAGCTATATACACTATGCACTCTTCCCGATCCATGGTCCTCAAGTGTCACGCTGTCATGGCTACTGATCACTGTTTCCAGTAACCTTGCACACAAATATAAATCCAGTAGAAGTATGCCATTAGCTCACTCACACAACACCAATGCAAGGTACACCTTGTTAGTCATATATGTAACCTTGACATGTATGAGTCACCTCTACTCATATATCTACAGTTGTCACAGTTTGCCCCATAGCATTCCAGGTCAACAGATTAACAAGTATGTAAGTGCTACAGTAGCTATAGACCTCAGATAAAAGTAAAGTGAGGGCAGACCTGTAAACTATTGAGCAGTACTGTTGTGAAAAATATAAGCCTATACAGTTGGTAATGGACTGTTTTTCTCTCCTCTCACCCCTTATCTGCTTCAATAATTATTATTCATATATTACGGGTAGGTTGTTCTCAAAACCTAATGCTGGGACATTTGACATATTATTGTTCATATATTTAAATGGTTCAATACTAACATTCCTTGTTGAAATTCCATTGTAGGTGGCCTGTTGCCGTAAATGTTATTGGCATGCTGTTACAATAATGACTGTTATTCCACTTATGCATGTGCCTGTTTGCCATGCAATTTCCCCAATAATATTGTTCTGGGTTATTGGAACACTCATGCATGCTGTTATAACCAATGTTGAAATGTTTTATTCTTGACTAACCAATACACCTTGAAAAACCTTAACACCATAGCACATTTGGGTATGCAGATCCCAGCAGATACACCTGTCCCGCCTCATCTGGCCAGCACATCTGGGACCCAACCTCAAACTGCCTCCTCTGCTGGTTCTGCACCACCCTTGTGTAGAACCTCATCAGAGGATGGGGCCCATCCCCCCTTGCTGTGGGTGTGGAGAGGACCCTGTCACCCAATACCAGTTCTGAGGTATGGTGCACAGGGTCATCCAGTGGGACTTAGATGTATGCCTGCTCCAGATCGAGGGCAGACTGGTGCACCTCGAGGGGGAGGCTGGCCCCATCATCCAGCCCCCAGCACAACCACCTTCAGGGCCATTAAGGGGCTGTGGTGACTGCCCATGGGTGGGAACCTCAGTCCCACTGTTTCCATCTGGGGCCACGTGGCCCTCCGATACCCAACCACCCTCCCCGTCTAAAGTGTTTACCGCCCTCATGTGTCATACACCGCCCCTGTCTGCGGTCTTGTCTGTCTGCTAAAGCAACCTTTCCTCCCCACTTACCTCCCCAAACATACCTACAACTCTCTCCCAACATCCCACTCTCACCTTAAAATATAAAAAAAGGGCCATCTGTCCTCACAAAAATAATCTCGTCCAGTACACAGCTCTCCATTTCACCCCCATGTACATTGCCATGAGTCAACCATCCCACCAATTAATCAACAAACTTATGTCCCCCACACCCATCCCTGTGGGGTGTGAGGCTCCAAATTCCAAATTGTCCCCATCATTCACAACAGTTGCTGGCCAAGAAATGGAGAACTATGATCCTTTCCTACACCAGTTGTGGACATCCCTAGCTGTCTTTCATAATGTAATTCCTCCTGCTTGCCCCCATTTCACCACTTTCCTATCACCCCTTTTTTATTTTCTTTGTTTGGAATTAGCATGGGTTTAAGTGGGAGTAAGCACTGCTAAGCAATACTAAGGGAAGATAAGCATCTCCTGGCATCACTTAGTGTCATGCAAAACACCACAAACCTGCTTAAACGTGCTTTAATCACTCTATCTCATTCAACCACTGTTCTGCGCAGCAACAAAATAACCAGCTCTGTCAGGTCTCAAATCCAGGACCCTGTGCACTATTGTCAGAGGATCATACCACTACACCAAATCTGTTGTGTGAATCACTAATGTTTTTGTAAATATATAATGCATTACAGTCATTTAACATTAGGCAAAAAAATGTCATCACTGCCAAGTCTTGATCGCAGGACACTGTGCACTAGAATCAGAGCAACACACCACTACATCAAATTAACTGTGGAAATTAACAATGCTGTTGTAAATATATCATGCATCACAGTCATTTAACATTAAGGGAAAAAAATCATCACTGTTAAGTCTTTAACCCAGGACCTTGTGCACTAGTCAGAGCATCACACCACTACACCAAATCTCATCTGAAAATTGCTAATGTTTTTGTAAATATATCATGCATTACAGTCATATAACATTAGGGGAAAACATCTTCACTGGCAGGACTTGAACCCAAGGCCCCTGTGCACTAGGGTCAGAGGAACACATCACTTTTCTAAATCAGCTTTGGAAAGTAGCAAAGCTTTTGTGAACATATCATGCATTACAGTCATGTAACAGTAGGGAAAAAAAAAACAAAGCTGCCATGTTTTGGACAAAGGACCTTCTGAACCAGAGCCACAGCAAGACAACACTATATCAAATCAACTCTGGGGAATGATGCATTTGTAAATATATCATGCAGTACAGGGATGTAACTTTAGAGAAAAAATACATCAGTGACAAAGTTTGAACCCAGATCTATTTGAACTACAGTCAGAGCAACATAGCAGTCAGCTAACTGACCTGTGGATTAAAGCAGCTGTTTTCACAAACATATTCTGATCGCCAGCCACATACTACTCCTATATATACTGGCCCAAATCACAGTGTACTTGGGCCTCTGATGCAGACACAGAACCAGTATGCAGACAAATAAATGCAGTTGGATATACGGGAGGCCTGCAATATCTGCTAGAGCTGACAACTGCACAGACTGTTGCTGAATATCCACAGTTGTGCCCCCTATTCATGGCACTGTCCTCATACAACCTACTATGTGTGCACACATACTGGCAAGGCAGTGCAGATTGGGGTTACAAAAGCATGACAGACAGCTCAGTGTTACACGTCATACCCATTAGAACAGGGTCTATATTAGAACACTGAACATTCAAAATGTTGAGTGTTCTAATACCAAACCCTACCAATCGAAAATACTAAACATTGAACATTCAGAACAGCGGATTTTTTCCTAGGGAAAAACATTTCTGTTCCAAAACACATACACACAACACAAGCACACCAAGCAAACAGAAATCCACACACATACACCTAAAGTCTTACACCTAACCCTACACTAAACTATACATACACCACTAACTATCCACTCACCTTAACCCAAACCCTAACCTAAGGTCCGTCACTATCGAACAGTCACCTCACCCACACCCTAACCCTAACTCATTTACCCCGCCCTAACCTTCACGTCCACACAATCACACACTTACCTGACCCGCGCCCTAACCCTAACTCACCTAACCCGCCCTAACCCCCACATCCACACAATCGCACACTTACCTGAACCCGACCCGTAACTTTCCACCAGAACGCTGGAAATACAGAAACAACAGAAACGGACAACCGAATTCTTTCCCTAGGAAAAAAATTGGTTTTCTGTTTCTTCGATATTTTTAGCGTTCGCTGAAAATGGGTCGATATTAGAACACTCGACATTTTAAATGTTCGGTGTTCTAATATAGACCCTCAGAACACACATGTCCACGCTAATCCTGTGTTACATACTGTATGCATGCACATATGTCTTACAAATACACCTGCCATATGAATGACTTGGTAGCTACATATGTTACAGTTCTAGCATCTGTCACGTGTAGAAACCCACAGTCCTGGCCCACAGTTCGGTGTGTGGCATGACAACTTCATGCATGCCAATTAAACATAGGAATAATGGATTCTTGCAATGTCCAGCAAAACAGGTTGCTCCTACTGCAGTCACTGCTACCCACAGTAGCACGTTAAAGCCCTGCAGGGTGGGACACAATTCACAACTATGAATATGTGTACCGCATGTTGCCTAACATTCTCTGGATGGCACTATTATGTAACATATGCACCACAGGCACATGCCTCACCTGGACTGTAATGGGTACCCTCAACCAGGCTATGCTGTGACACAACAACTGACACCGCACCCTCACTGACAGTTACAGCTTGCTCTCCCCCATTGTCTTCACAATCCCTATTCTGACTCCTGGCCAGAATGCAGCAGCTGTGGCCTGCTACACATGCAGCAGTATGTCCAACTACCTGCTACATTGCTCCCAAACACCTAGAGCAGGGCATTCACACAACAGCCAAACATAAAAGATTGGGGGGAAATGTTGAGGTGTTAAGGCACGTCTCAGTCTGCCCCTACAAACATACACAGCTGACAGACCAGCATCAATTGTAGCAGCATGCACAGTCAGATTGAAAAGGATCTATGACACTCACATCTGCCTGTCTCCTTACTCACCACAACACACATGTACACGGTACACTGCTATACTAACAATGGCCAGACATACATACCTCTAAACTGTACAGATTTCCACAGAATGTCCAGGTTGTTGCCTCTTAGTTTTGGCCTGTTCCACATAACATTTGTGTTTTTCTGCCAAATCATTGGGATGATATTACGATTGATGTCACTAAATTATGATATACATTTGAGTTGCATACTTCATATCTCACAGAAAATGTATGTCAAAACAAACCCAGTTACTCTAGCAAATTTTAAAGTTTATAGGAGCAATATTTAAAATCTGTCCCTAGTTATGGCCCCTTGTCCCCCCATTTTGTCATGCTTTGTCCAGATTTCATGTGCTAAGAAATTGAGACGTATGATTGAGCTTCAGGAGTGTAACCACAGTGTACTGTAACGATAAAGAACAGAAATGTGCATAAAGTATTACCTATGCAAATGAATGTATTGATAGTAGAAGCTGGAAGCCTCGAACATACAGAAGTAAGTTGCAAAACTTCAAGTAAGTAAGCTGAACTTGTTTTACGAATGTGTTATCTAAGTATCAATGCAGCAAGCAGACATAAATGTCTACAGCTAGAGGTTTTTGTATTGTCATGAAACTTAAATAATTACTAGGTTGAAAATGTAAAGTGTTTAACTGTATTATGGCTTCCAGTTCTACACAAACATCAGACAGATATGTATGTCTGACACAGAGATGTTAAAATGTATGTTAGTTTCTGTTAGCTTGGGAAGTGAAGGCACGTGACACACACTGATGTAATCTGAGCTAACCCAGCATTAATGTTGATTATTACTTTCAGACCTGCCTCACAGAAAGATCTTTGCATTTTGTATGTGTCTGTGTATCTGACAACATCCACTCATCTGCATTTGCCTTGCTAATAGTAAGGACCTAGGGAAATGTAAAATTGTTTACATATAGATGGGAACACAGTATACCTGTCTGATGTTTGTGTGGTCAGCAGTGCTCTGAGTATCAGACGTCTCTGCATTTAATGTTGATTTGAAGCCCTTTATCCAAGGTTTGATCACTTCTATTTTGTATCTTATTCTAGTATTACATTTGTTTTGTTTTAATTATTTTGTTCTGTTGGAGTTTTAAGAGTTCCACCTCCCACTCACCCAGTACTTATTGTGTTCTTAAATTTGGTGGCTTTTGAGTTGCCCGACCCTACTATACGTCTCATTTTGAACACTCCTCCCAGTCCCATCCCATCATCTTATTCTACTGAGTAGAGAGAGAGAGAGAGAGCATTTGGGAAGCCCCCCCCCCCTTGGTTTTTCAAACATAAATTATCGTGGTTCATCCCTTCCCACTTAATGTATTAAAATAAATCTACCGTATTTGTGTTGCTTTGTACTTTATTAGTTTATTTTGCCTTTGCTGCCTGTTCTTAAAAGTACTCAATTGCAATTATTCTGCTGCATTTATTACTGCTTGTTAGTAGTCTGATTAAATTGTAACTGATATTCTAAGCCTTTTGGTTTAATCACTTGGGCCTCAGGCCGGTTATTGTACATTAAGAAGGTTTATGGTCCACAATATTGTGGGAGGAGAGGGTAGATTCTGCCCTTCTGAGATCGGAATTGCTGGTTAAAGGCTTATTTTGCCTGGTTACTTGCACTGTTTCTTTCTGAAATTGGGGCACTTTGTTTGCTGTAGCATAGACTAGATTCAGACCTGCTGAATCTAGCTTTGTTTTTATAACTTGAGTACTAATCCAGGCCATCTTTTTTGGAGAGGGTTCCCCTGCAACCTAGTGGCAGGAGTGTGCAGTTAGAACATGTCTGATTGAAGACTGCTGGAACAGGGCTCAGAGTTGAGCTTTTTATTAGTTAATTGGTTAATTTTTTAAAACAGTTTGCTCTTGTTTGCTACTGCTATATTTAAGTGTGTATCTGTTCTCTTGTGTTAAATTGTCCTAAACAGAGTTGAAATATCTTTAACATAGTTTGGTTACAGATTTTGTTGTATTCAGATCTGTTTGTGTGATTCCTGTGTTTCCTGCTATTCCATCTTGTGTTGGCCAGGGCCTGCCTGCACTTAATGGGAGTAAATGAACTATTTGGAACTGGTCTGGCATAGGGTGTTGAGCTAAGAGCTCAGGGACAAGGGTTGGTTGGTTGGTCAGTTCTGAAAGAGTTTTAGTATACACTGTCTTTTCAAACTGTTGCTGGCATGATTATTAGCTTGAATAAAAAGCTGTAAGAATTATATGAAATATAAAGGATTCATTTAGAAATAGTATAAAATGCAGGAAAATAGCAAGTGTGCTGGCAAGCATCTATAGCTTAGTTAGATTTTGGCATCCATGTAAAGGAGTATGCTATTGAGAAACAAAGTCTGTAAAAATAGCTGCGCAGATGGCAGCTGGAAGGACATCAATGATGTAAAGAGATGTAACATCAAGTTTCAGATAGTGCTGGAACACCACGTTTCAGATAATGCAAGACTGAGTTTCCATGGATCATCAAACTACAAAGAACCAAGGACAAGGGAACAAAGGAAACTGTTATACACATAAAGAACTGTTTTACATCAGACTGAGAAAAAATATCAGACCTTTTGGTATAAAAATGAGAGTGGATAAACAAGCTTTGGGAATTTGCAATAGAGAACTGACAGCATCTGCGTTGCATGCTTGTAGATCTAAAAGGAAAATGTGACAGTAAAGCGTATTAACTGAAACGGTTGTCTTCGTGTATTTATTGTAGTCAGTACAATACAGTAATAAGACTAGCTGATTACAATAAATAGTTAAATGAACTGTGGTATGCATGCATGTAAATGCAAGTAACAGCAAGAAACCAACAGAAGGCAGCATATAATTTTTCAATGGCGAGCCACAGTTGACGGACCATATGGTTTCTTATTGTGACAACTACAGCTTCTTTTTTATTTTATTCAGTTAGTACATTCCGTTCCAGTGCAAACATTTGCCTCCTTCTTCTGTACAGTATCCAGTAGCAGAACAGTGCATCTCTGCAAATTCCACAGGTCCTGCACATTTACACAACTGAATCTGCCAGCTGTGTTTGACCTCCTTTTCAGAGAATCAACGAGGGACTTTCCACGCTTTCTCTATGGAAGATTTGGCCACCTTCCACACAGAAACTGGTAATTCTCTTTTTGTTTCTCATTCTACAGCATGGATGCCATTAGATAGAAAAGTATTAAATGTAAAACTACCTTCCAGGTAGACAGTAATGACAATCCAGCAAATGTATGGTCAGAATTTAAAGACTGGTATAAACATAACAGTAGCACATGTAGTACTTTACTAGGTAAAGTTCATGTCAATGCTTTATGTACGTTTGACTGGTATATTAAACAGCAACATCATTTGTATGACAGCAAACGTTTATTGTGCAAGTTATATCAACTGCTTTCTGTGTCCAATGTCATAAAAGTAATAGTAAACAACCAGATGCATTATGTCCTGTCCCCACATGTAAAATGTTAATTTCAGAGTTACAATATCAGTCAAGACAGTTATTTAGAAAATCTTCTGTACATATTGCTAGACAAAAGTGGCATAAAACCAATGCACATTAACAAACAGATAAAAACAGAGACGAGGTTCATGGTGAACTGACAAAAAGATTTAATAAACTTCTAAGACACAGTCAGAGTGAGTTCAAAAAGTTCAGACAACATATGCAAACACTTTTTCAGACGTGCATAAGAGCTTTAAAGTCACCAGAACAGAATAATCTGGTTAGTAAAGTGTTAAAGCAACAGCAGTTAACTAAGCTGATAGGAAGTAATTTACGACGTACTATTCTACATTTAGAAAATGGCTGTATACACAACACAAACTTTCATTCAGTTAAAGCAAGGCACTTAAATGGTGATTTTCAAACCATTTCAAATAACAAAACAGTTCTATGGCATAGAAATCAAATGAGAGTAGTTAAATGCAGTAAAGACATGCCCCTGGATTCTCTAAAGCTTGCATGGAGTGCAAGATCGGTGCAGGAGCTCAAGCAGGCAATATGTCTGCCGTGCGATCCAGGAACAGCCTGCAGGGGCATGCACGAGCGCTCCTGCACTAATCTAGCATGGACTAAGCCCTGGTATGCAAATCACCCTATTTGCAAGTGAAATCCATGCAAATGAGGTGATTATGCAATCCAGGAAGCTTGCAACAGTCCGTGCAAGACTAGTGCTCTCTCCAGAAATGTACTCGGTTAGTAACCGAGTACATTTCTGCAAAATCCAAAATGGGGCTATGACAACTCTGAATAGGCAGAAGATAACCTGGCCAGTGAGTAGTGGTTGCTAAGGGGGGAGGCTCTGTGTGAGACATGTAACTATACATTAGCAGGCAATCCTATGCAAATGAGGGGAAGGATAGTGAATTCTAGTTTTCCCCAGCATGTGAGTCAAGTCCCAATAATGTAAGAGCAGGAATAGCGTTGTGCAAGCCTAGGATGTAGGTGACATCATGGGGGTGTGTGTCAGGCATACTGTAAGTGGATTGGAGCCCTGTGGCTCGGGTTTTCTCCTAACTTACCACAGCTAAGCTAGGGGGTGTGTCTAAACCTGTCTAGCACTCTTTACAAAGCCTAAGCGGGTATGCGCGCCGAGCACTGGGTTTTACAGGAAGAAAAAATAAGTTAAACCAGGAAATAGCAGCAGTGTGCACATTTGAGCACTCTGTATGGCACGCACATGGGCTCAAACAGGAAGGCAATGGGAATGAAAAACAGCAGTAGGAAGGTAATCAAGGAAAACTAGCTTAGCTGGCAGGTGAAATGTATCAGAACCAGCCAATTACACAGGCAGCAGACCAGCCCAGCCCAGAACACTACTATAAACTATACAAATACCTACCCCTCTGGTTTTTCCCACACTCTACACCACCGGTGTACACAAGTGGGGAAATTTTAACACTCACAACTGCAAAATGTTAGGAGCTGCAATAGCTACCATACAACTACTTGTGGAAGAGGCTGAGGGTGGTGAGGATGTGAATGCTGCCGAGCAACCCACAGTGAGGAGATGGAGAAGAGTGTACAGATGCAGGGTAACCTACCAAGGGCTACATGAGCTGGAGATAGTGGAGTGCTACAGGCTGGACAGGGACCTCCTACAGCAAATTGTTGAGCTGTGCCGGCCACGCCTCACACACAGAACTAACAGAGGGGAACCCATCCCAGTGGATACAAAGATATGTGTAGGCCTAAGAATACTAGCTACAGGTACCTTCCAAAGGCCAACTGGGGATATGATGGGGATCTCACAGGCATCAGCATCCAGGGTACTCCACTAGTTCCTGGATGCCATGTCAGCACATGTCGGTGAGCACATTTACGTCCCCAACACTTGTGAGGCGTTGACCAGCAATATGCAACTGTTCCACCAAATAGCAGAATACCCTGAGGTAGTGGGTGCAATAGATGGAATGCCCATACGCATCAAAGCACCACCCAGTGAGTGGGGTATGGTCTATATCAACCACAAGGGCTTCCCCTTCATCAACTGCCAGGTCATGTGTGATGCTCAGGGCATAATAATGAACGTGTGTGCTGGCTGCCCTGGAAGCTATCACGATTCCCACATCTGGCATCTGATGCAGCTATACCACAGATTTGCCAATGGGGACATTCCACATGGTCACCTAGTGGGGGATGCTGGATACGCACTGGAGGCGTGGCTGATGACACCCATCAGAAATGTACACACACCCGAACATGAGATCCATAATGAGGCACACGCACAAACAAGAATCATAATAGAACGTGTGTTTGGGATGCTCAAGTCATGGTTCCGGTGCCTGGACACATCTGGTGGAGCCTTGCAGTACTCACCAGCTACATGTACCCAAATTGTCCTTGTATGTGCCATGCTACACAATATGATCCTGTGGAAACAGCTGCAGCAGGAACAGCACGGGCAGGGCCACACAGCCCCCCACCATTGCCAGGGCCTGCACGGGCGCAGAGTGACTCGGAGGAGGAACAACCTGAGTCTGCCCCAGTAGGCAAACTGCGGTGTGCCCAGTATGCCCCGGCCTTGGCAAAGAGGCAACGCATAGCACATACACTGACAAGGGAGGAACTGAGGGAATAACACCTGTCTCTGACTCTCACATGCAATAAAAGGGATGCCAAACATTACACTACCTGTGCTTAACCATGTGTAGTGAGTGTACTATGTGCATCCGACATAGGCAGCCCTGCAGCACTATACTCAGTACTGGGACACCCACAAGGTAAGTGACTCATACATGCCAGTCGGGGGGGGGGTCACATACCCAACAACAGTCACAGCCAGCAGGACAGGTGTAGACAAACACAAACCAAGGCTGTGCTATAGCCTCTGAATGAGGCCTATGGGCAACCCCCCCACCCCAGGCCTACACAGACTGACTACAGCAGGCCAGGCAGTGGGATGTCAGTTGTGAAGGCTAGAAAGTCAGACATGAATTTGTAGGTAATTATAAGCTAAGATCTGTAGTACAGTCGTATGCCACTAGCCAGCATGATAGGTAAGACCACAGACTGAGATGGAGTACCTGACATACCAGTACAGTACTAGCAAATGTGTTGTGACCCCCCCATCCTACGTAAGACATATAGTAACAGTCAGGTGTGCCCCCCCAATCCTGTGTAGAAATGTATAAATAGTCAGGTGTGCCCTCCTATGCAGAAATGTCGTAACAGTCAATGCCAACTGATCATAGGATACCCTGCTGAAACAGCATGCAACCTGTCAGTGTACAACACAAACATCAGCACTGCAGTACAAACTACCTGGACTTGACCCACACATGCAATACAGACGGTCATACTGGGCATGCTCATAAACATAGAGAATTGAAGGCAATGTAAGTCAACAACATACTGAAAGGTCACACTGGGCATGCTCACACACAAACACATGAAGGCCATGTCTGCAAACACCAGTGAACCAGACATATCTGGCAGTCGCAGCTGTTAGTGCAGACACTAGTCAGTATGCACCACTCATGCCTTGCACACAGAGTGGATAGCAATACAGACATATATGTAAGGACAACACGCTATAATAAGCCAGAGGTAGACAGACATAGATGTGTGGAAGAGGGTGACTTGACAAGGAGCCATCCAGGCCTGTCCCACCCAGCACATAGCCAAAAGACCCCAAACACATGAGGTGCAGATGTCAGTCACTGCAGATACTAGCCACCAGTATCTGTCAGCAGTATAGACTGTATGGTGCACATGCCAGCTGTGCAACATGACTGTACAAGGAAGTAGTCATCTAGCCACTGCATACACTTACCTGTGAAATATGACACTGTGTGTGCCCGCATGTGGTGTGTCAACCCCTAGATGAATGGGTAACGGCCCATGTACACACACGTCCCTCCCCATAGCCCTACTATGACAAGCCTGCTAAGGTCATCCTATGTGAAATACACCTTTGGGAGAGTTGTGGCCTAGTAATCACTGTGGTGTGTCCCGTAACTGTGTACTGCTGTAGTGTGATAATCTAGTTAGGTAGGGGTTTGAATCCCAGACTTACTAACTGTGTTTGTGTGTGTGTGTGTGTGTGTCTGTCTATCTGTGCAGAGAGCAATGCCTGTTAGGGTAGTCACACCCCAACAATTTTAATGCACAGCTTCAGCAAGGCTGCTGATGTCATCCACCTAGAAATACATGTCTGTGAGGATTGCAGCCTAATAATTGCCATAGTGCATCCTGTAACTGTGTACTGCTGTAATGTGCTAAACTAGTCAGGTAGGAGTTCTATTCCCAGACATGGCAACTGTGTGTGAGTGTATGTGTCTGTCAGTCTGTGTAGAGAGCAATGCTTTTTAGGCCAGCCACGCTCCCCACAATCCAATTCTCAAACTTTGCAAGGCAGCTGATTTCATCCACCTAGTAATACACCTCTAGGGAGCTGTAGCCCAGTAATCTCCATAGCGTGCCCTGTAACTGTGTACTGCTGTAGTGTGATAAGCTAGTTAGGTAGGAGCTCTATTCCCAGACATGGCAACTGTGTGTGTGTATCTGTCAGTCTGTGTAGACAGCAATGCTTTTTAGGCCAGCCACGCTTCCCACAATCCAAATGCTCAACCTTTGCAAGGCAGCTGATGTCATCCACCTAGTAATACACCTCTGGGAAGCTGTAGCCTAGCAATCTCAGTAGTGTGTCCTGTAACTGTGTACTGCTGTAGTGTGATAAACTAGTTAGGTAGGAATTATATTCCCAGACATGGCAACTGTGTGTGTGCGTTTGTGTGTGTGACTGTCAGTCTGTGTAGAGAGCAACACTTTTTAGGCCAGCCACGATCCCCACAATCAAAATGCTCAACCTTTGCAAGGCATTTGATGTCATCCACCTAGTAATACACATCTGGGAAGGTGCAGCCCAGTAATCTCCCTGACACATCCTGTAAGTGCATACCACTGTAGTGTGATAAACTAGTTAGGTAGGAGTTCTATCCCCAGGCATGGTAACTGTGTGTGTGTGTGTGTGTGTGTCTGTCTGTCTGTCTGTGTAGAAAGCAATGTTTTTTTAGGCTAGCCACACTCCCCACAATCCAAATGCTCAACCTTTGCAAGGAAGCTGATGTCATCCAGCTAGTAATACACCTCTGGGAAGGTTGTAGCCCAGTAATCTCCATAGCGCGTGCCATAACTACGTACTGCTGTAGTGTGATTCAGAACCCTGGTAGGGTTCTATACCTACCCATGGCAGTTCTGGATGTTTTGTGTGTCTTCCACTGTCTGTGTAGGGAACAATGCATTTTAGGGTAATCACACTCAGTACATGTCAAATGCCCTACTTTGACAATCCTGCCGATGTCAGCCAATGTGATATACACCTTTGAGGAAGGAGTACTGCAATAATCACTGTGGCACGTACTATAACTGGGTAGTGCTGTAGTGTAATAAACTAGTTGGGTAGGGGTTCTACTCCCAGACATGACAGGTATGTGTGTGTTTGTATCCCATAACCTGTGTGTAGGAGGGTGTACATGTGACACCTTGGCCCAATGGGTAGCGAGTTTTGCAATTTTCCTATATGGTGGCCCTAGTACATATCACAGTGTCCACTGTACAGGGAAAGCAGCTCTGAAATAGCCGAGAGGTTGGGGTGCATATCCATACCCATACATTTGACAAGGCCAGACAATCACAGTTAGTGACCCCAGTATTGCCCAGGGCACACTCTCACCCCAAGTCTCATACACACACATGGCGAGGCAACAGCCAAGATGTGTGCAGTACACTGCATATTGGTGACTAATAGTAACAATGGTGTGAATGCTGTGGCCTACAAAGGCCATGGCACCCTGTCCAGCAGTACGATAGGCACCTAATTGCAGACAGTGTGCCTTCAGTATGTTTCCCACCAGATGCCTGCAACAACTGTGGTTCCATCAAATGTGATCTGCAATGGACATACCATGCCTTACACACATGCCCTGTATGGACAGATGCCACTGACACCAGGGAATACCTGTAGCATGCTACCAATGTAGGTGCAGGGTCAACCAGCTGTCCATTACCTGGCCCCGCCACATGAGGGCTGGACTGTCACATCTGATGATTACATTCTGTGTACACAACATGGGCCAGACAAACCAAGTACAATTCCACATGCCACTGTACATGAATGTGGGACTTGTGCACATCCCAAACACTGTCCATGTCATGCTGTATAGAACACATACATGCCAAGCAGTCCACAGCACTGGCCATGCACAATAGTAACCCAGGAGACTGGATGGTGTAAACTATACCCACCTGTGTGGTCCATTCCGGACACTACACCCCTTAGCCATAATGCAGACCATTCTCATGTGGCCTGGTGCCAAGGTATACCCCTCACCTAGCCTTGTACAGCTGTCTGGGACCCTCAACCACTACACACCCATGAAGCAATGTACACATGCACACTGGTACTAGCACCCTGTGTCTGTGTATGTGGTGTATGATGCTTCCAACCACAATCACACCCAGTACCACACCCAGTGGCATACTGAAGCATGCTCTCTAATGTCAGACACCGTCACATAACCTTTGACCGTAGAACCCCAGGATAACCCCTGTGGGCCCATTCATACCTATGCATTACTGTATTGTGGCAAGGTAACTGGTTAGGAAGTGTATTTGTTTCCCAGCCAAGTGTGGTAATGTGTATCGGTCCCTTACAGAGTGTGGCTGTGTTGATGCTGACACCTGTTCATGTGGACAGGCTCATGTGCTACGCCTACTGTATTGCAACAGTGTTGCAGATGTCACTCACCAGCACATATATGTCTGGACAGCTCACCAACATGTAAGCTATGTGGCGCATGTAATAACTGAATACACATGTGATAGCTATGCATAGCAGTCAGGTGTTTGAAACCCCATACTGATGGGTGTGTGACACAAACAGGCTTACATTTTACTCACCCACACCTTCTCTGACATACTTTGTCTCAGTCTGTCCCAACCACACCTTCTCTGGTGGATGTGGGATGTGCACCTGCTTTGCTAGGCACCAGCTTATGTTTTGCAAGTGATGGTCATGATCAGCTGATGACCTCTGCACCAATTGCAGTCCTCCTCTAGCTGAGTGCATGTGGAACAGCTGTGGTAACATTCCCATAGCCAATTGCATGGTAACACACTCCAATATCTAGGAACATCATTTTGGTGTTTGCCCTTTACATCAAATGTGGGCAGGAACTAGAACTGTCGTTTAGTGAAATACAGCTTAGATGGATTGGCGATTTACCTCTAACAACATACACTGTGGAAACAGGGCAACACACAGGAGGGGGATGTGCCTGGCCTGACTACAGACTGTAAGTGTTGCTATACTGCATGTGCAGTAATGTTGGTTTCACAGTGTGTGGGTGAATATGGATGTCCTACAAGTTGTAATACCTGCCATGTTAGTACTGTGTTTATGAGGAATCCGCATCTGCAGGGTTGTCTGCAGACTGGGCAGTGTGTTGTGCCCTTGGTGTCATGTATTTCCCACAGAGCACGTATCTGTGAACTGCAGAAGATATTGTGAGGATTGCAGACTATAGATGGTGAAAGCCCTGACAGTTACTGACTTCTTACCCCTCATAGGACACATGTTGCAACAAATCCTGTTATGAGAGTACATGTATGAGGTTAACACAGCAACGTGTCAATATTGGCCCTGTGTATGTGCTTCCAGCCACAAATCTGTCAACCTTTGTACATATGTCATGCATTAAGAGGTGCATGTGTGCTGTACACCATCATAAGTGTCATCATATCTGATAGCAAGCCAGAGAGATATCAGACTGCTGCACATGTTACGTACAGTACGGGTAATATTTGTCAACATTACCAGGACATTCCGTAAGCCATGGTGGTGCAGTGGTAGCGTTGTCGCCTCACAGCAAGAGGTTCTCCCATTCGATTCTCGGCTGGAGCACCTTCTGTGTGGAGTCTGCATGTCCTCCACGTGGTTGAGTGGCGTTCGAAAGACATGCGTGAATGGGCGTGCCTTCGTTGAAGGTTGGGCATCGGGCTGGCACCACGGCACCATAAAAATCTACTGCCTGTCATTAGCGGACCGGAGTTCCACTGTGGTGACCCCTAACTGGGAAAAGCTGAAAGAAGAACGAATGAACCAGGACATTCCCTGGTTGTTTGTACAGTACTGAGGTCTGTGTAACTATGATGACTGTTGATAGTGTGTATATTGTGAACATGTTCGTTAGCCTGTGTACAGACTGTGGTAGATGTCATTGTTATAGGTCCCATCCTATCTGATGTTACATGCTGCTCCACTGTATATGACCGTATTGGTTTACATGTTTGTACGGCCATACACACACATGTCCCATACCACAGACCACACCGTGTAGCAGCCCAGAATATGTAGGGTTAGTCTGTGAGTGGCACATATGAGAATGTTGTTGAACAGATAGTCCATATACTGTACTTTTATGCTAGCTTACCATATGTGGCTGTGGCTGTGTTTACATTGGATGTGGTTATGCACCTTCACACTGCTGTATCATACCCTGTGGTGTGGCATGCCTGCAGAGCCTGCTAGATATGCAGGTACATGTGCATTCCCCCATAGGAGATGTTGGCCAGTGATGAGCCAGTCTGCCTGTAGCCTGCACAGTACATTGTTACATGTCTAGCAGCTTAGTGTACTTATCCAATGAGATGCCATGTGGAGATACTTGCTGGATGTACTGGTGCCCGGTCTCCCTTAACAGTCATGTATGTCAGACAGAGCAGTGGGATGCTGTACAGATGTATGTCACTATCTAATGGGTAGTATGTAGCCATGGCACCCCTGTACCAGTGGTATTATGTGACAGGCCAGACAGGGGTGTGTGAATGCATACCCATGGTGGCATATGTATACCAGTCGTTATGTGTTATACCCATCTACATGGCTTTTAACATCCATATTGCCAGGCATGGTATACGTGTTTAGCACTAAGGGGTTCTGTGTATACCTCCGGAATGTAAGGAGTGTTTCAGAATGTCCACATATATTGGCCAATATCTGTGCTGCAGTCCACGTGGACATTATGTGCTAGCAGTGGTACTTTACCAGAATGTCCTTAGGATGTCTGTCAGTAGCCAATGGCACACATGTGGAAAGCAGATGTGACCTCCCACACACACCAAGTCTGTGAAGACAATCACAATTACAGTAGCAATAGTCTACCAATATACCTGCTATACATACCTGACATCCACTTGCAGTACGACGTTGGGACTATAGGGGCTGGGGTAGGTCTACACTCCGTGTCCAGGAGATATGGTGAGGACATCTGTACATATGTACATCCAGATATATATTTATGATTACACATATATATATCGACATATATAGATGGGTATGTACATAGATATACCAGATATATACATATACAGAGCAATATATGTCTACACATATACAGATAGTGATACATATGCACATAAACATATGGATATCTACAGATATATCAACAGTAGTAGGAATAATGGTACAGATATGTATGCACATATAGTCATAGATATCTATACATATACCAACATAACAAGGCATCTGTACATATAGGATGTGCATACATATATAGCTATATACACATATCTATATGTACATATACGCATACCTACATATACACACATGTATAGATACATATATGTATAGATATGTACACATATGTACATACGAAGAGGTGTACACATGGCCATATATATGTAGCACTATACAGATGTGTATACAGAGATATGTATGTGTATACCTGTGTATGTACATATAGACATCTATACACCTATATGTATACAACCATATACCTGTCATGAGTAAACGTCATGGTTGTGTATACCCTCCCACATGTTTCCCACCTTATGTGTCTGCTATGTGTACAGTATGATGAAACAACATATGTGATGCAACAGTCATATTAATGACAAGGACTACACAATCTAGGATGTAAAGACAAGTGTTCAATACCACTCAATTTGGGTAATGACAAATGTACTGGTAACACAACAGCTGCCCCCACAGTGATCATGGCATAGTGGTCACATGTTGTAACTGCAGTGTAAAGGGCCCTGAGTTCATGACCTGCCAGGGCTGCACATTTTGTTACTGGCCAGAACAAGGACCATTGGATATAGAGTGGTTAAGGCAGTGTTGGTGCAATGTAGGCCACACACATCAGTATCACGACATAGTTAGGTAGGGGTCTAGTCCCAGTGTTGGTGAGTAACTGTGTGCATGTATGTGGATGGGTCTACATCAGGTTGGAGGGTATACATGCCTCAGTGGGGCACCTGTCCATGTGGCACAGGCAATACCCAGTATGGTAACCTGTGAAATGTATCCGACTGTACCCCAGATATGTCACTGCCATTGTGTCAGCACAGTGACATACCCTGTTGTGCATTATGACTGCAGACCATCCCCGTGCTGACACATGTACACCTACAATACCTCTGAATATCAGTTTACAGACCACAACCAAGCATTATTACAAACAGCTGGAAGGCATCACTGCTGGACGGCTACACCACTTGTCAGTTATGCCTCACACTCTACACCCTACAACATGTTACACCGCAGGACAGTGGTAAACTGGTGTATACTCACCCTGTGCATCAGAACCATATCAGCCTGTCCCTGCATCCATGATATGGATGACAGGGAAGGGGCACAGGTATCATCATATGCACAGGGTGTGGTGTTGGTCTGCAAGAGGCTGAGGGTGGGCCATACATTTGACACCATGTGTGTGGGTGAGGGGTGTATTCTGGGGAGCTGGCTGAGGTGATGTGGTGTGTGTAGGTATGAGGTGCCCTATGTGTGTTTGCATAGTGTGTGGGTATGCAGGCACACAGTTCTATCTTGTGGCTGTCCTACACAGGTGTTCATGGACAGCTACAGACCATACCTGTCAGGGTGTGCAGTTCACTGCCTCTGGCCACATACACGTGGAGTGTGCCCACCAGGAGGTTCCGTGGGCATGTGCAGATACTGGCATTGGAGTGTTACTCTCACCTGCTGATGACATTTGTCCACTGGTACCACATCCCTTATGGGACTGGCCAGGACCATGTGCAAGTGCCCTGCTGTGGTGTGGTGTGGACAGCAAACCCCCTGTACTGCTGGGGCTGCCACTGCCACTACGGAAGCCCCTTGGTGTCCTAGCATGCCCATGCTGAGTACCACCTGTTGGTGTTGCTGGGTCACATCCACACAGGCATTGCTGCATCCCCACCACATGTCAAAGCATGGACACACCATGGCTGATGAGGGCCATCAGCTCATCATGCCATCTATCCGCTTGCTCATTAGAAGCACAGATGGCAGCCTCCACTTCACAGAGGTTGCCGCCTACATTAGCAAGTGCAGCCCTCTGCAGCCTAAGGCCCTGTCTGGTGTAATGCTCAATATGTGCCTGCGCCACCATTACAGCCTGGAACATGCGTCTGCTAGTTGCAGCTATGTTGCCTATGCCAGGGGTATGATGTCCAGTGACCCAACCACGAGCACCCTGGGCCATCCGCCTATGTGGCAGCCTGCCAGACATCCAGCTATGCCTTCTGCGACTGGACACAGTAGGCATGGTTACCACACTTTCCTGTGCAATGCCACTGAATGTCAGCTGTCCCTCTGCTATGGTCACTGGTGCTGGGGTCTGTATAGGCACTGTAACTGTGTGCGGGAGTGGGGTGGCTAAAAGGGGGATGTGAAATGTATGTGCAGTGTCGGCCCCTGACTTCCCCACCTGTGCCTCACCATCATCATCATCATCATTGTCATCAGTGTCTATACGGACACCTACCTCAGATTGGGTGCAGGAGGGACCCTGACCCACCTCGCCACCTGTGGGGGAAAACCTGTACACCATTGCTTAACAGTACACACACACACACACACACACACACACACACACACACACACACACACACACACACACACACACACACACACACACACACACACACACACACAAACATCTACGTACTACCTACCTCTCCATGCCTTTACAGACAGCCCCACGTATATGTCCATGTGTTACCCCATCCTGCATCACACTTGTAACATACACACATTGCTACCATTCATTAACATCACAGTCTTCTAAATGCCCACACAAGTAGCCACGACACAAGGCCTGTTGCGACATTACCTGCCTGACCTGTGTGTAGTGGAGTAACATGGCCCCAATGCTGTCATTCGGTATGCATCCTCTGTATGGCCGGAATAATGTGCATGGCCCCTATATGTGTGGGCTACTATGTTGTAGCCATAATACCTCCCACTGGTGTGTCATGTGTATCTAATGCTCAGTACATGTGGGTTATGCTGCTCCGTTGGCCCATCAAGTATCAGCTGTGATATGTGGATACACTCCCTGGTGTTGACTATTCCTTCCCCAATGCATCTGTGCAGCTGCATACATGGGCTGTAGGTGACCTCTCTGCTGACAGCAATATTATGTGTGTACCTGGGGTCTACATTCCCTCAGGATGCCTGATCCATAGTTTCATAGTTTCATAGTATAGTACTAGGCTATCTGCCCTGGGGCATTTGTAAGCCTAGCCATAGTGATGTGGCTTTTGCCACCCCATGAAATGGTACAAAAATGTACAGATAAAATCTAGAATACTGTGCCTCTGTCTAGTAGTGACACAGTGAAGTTCCCCTTATATAATAGAATTAGTTTACTGTGCCCCTGTCTAGCAGTGACACAGATGTGACCCCTGGGGTAAACTTACGATCTCCCATCCACTCATCAAGATTTCTCTTGAAGAGAGTCAGTGAGGGGCTCTGCCTAATACGAACTGGGATCCTGTTCCAAAGCATGGGAAGCCTCTGGGTTATGAATCTATCCCTCCAGCATGTCCTATTCATACTTGTGCCGAGGTTTAAGTCTTTAGCTCTCGTGGTCCTGATGGATTTGGATTTTTTGAGGTGGAGCATGTCCATCAGATCCTGATTGGACATGGCCTTGTACGTCAGGCAGAGATCACCTCTGAGCAGGCGGTATGCTACTGAATAGAGCTGAAGTTTCTTTAGTCTGGCAGAATAAGACATATGTTGGAGACCCTTGATCCTTTTGGTGAGGTACTTTTGTGGTCTCTCCAGCTGTTGCAAGTGCCGGGTGAGGTGCATACCAAATGGGGCATTGTACTCAATCATGGGTCTGATGAGGGAGGAATATAGGGGTACAATGACATCCTTGGATTTGGATGTGAAACCCTTCATGATGAGGTATGCAAGGTAGAATGTTTTTCTAACCACTTTGGCAACGTGGGTGTCAAATGAGAGGTCGCTGTCTACTTGGGTCCCTAGGTCCCTGATTACTTTTCCACTCAGTGGGTTGCTGTCTATGTGATAATTTGTGGGTACTTTGTTTTTCCAAAAGGGATAACTATACATTTTTGGCATTTAGTTTAAGGCCGTAACTACGCACCAGTTGTCCGTTCAGTGAGGCCTTTTGTAGGATGTGTGTATCTGCTGGTGTATCGACTATGGCACCTAGTTTGCAGTCATCTGCGAACTTTGTCAGCCACAGCCTCCCATGTTTGCTTTAACATCTGAGAAATAAATGCCGAACAAGAGGGGTCCCAGGACAGATCCCTGTGGGACACCACTTGTGACTGGCTTTGAGTCTGACATTGCTCCAGCGATTTTAACTTTATGGGTTCTGTCCTTCAGCCAGTTTGCAACCCATCTAGTGACATAAGGGTTTACTTTTAAGCTGTTTAGCTTATCTATGATGCCTGAGTGGGGTATTGTGTCGAAGGCCTTAGCCAAGTCCAGGTATGCTGTATGGACTGCTTTGCCCTCATCAATGGCTCTAGTGACTGTTTTGAAAAAGTCAACCAGGTTTAAAAGGCAGGATCTGCCCTTTACAAAGCCGAACTGGGTGGGGTCAAGCGTCTGTAGGTCCCCTATGTCTCCGTTTATGAGTTCCTTAATGATTCTTTCCATAGCTTTGCAGACCAAGCTACAGGCCATATTATACTATGTGCTGTCCTGTGAGTACATGACAGGTATTCCTGGTGTGCAATGTGGCAATTCATGTCCATGTACTGCATGGATACAAAGGGGGGTACAGCCATATGAACACCTCACAATCACACATGTGCATACATGGCCACACACATAAACACGCACATGCATCATACATGCATCTACCTCCCACCATTTCACCAGAGTGACCATGCAGGCAAACTAACTAACCATCAGAATGCACACACCCACACACATACATGCAGTTGAGGATGCACAATGATCGTACACACAGTCCTCCAATTACCCATCTGCCAACATGCAGAACATATGGTACAGAACAGCATGCGGTTCAGCTATACTCACACCATGCTAGCAGCGGTATACATGTGTATGATGCATGTGCTGTGTCTAGGTGATGCCCCTTCCCCTGGATACCTCTGCTCCCATGTACACATTATTGCTGTGCACCTGTTCTGCACCCTGTCATGTACTGTGCCCAACAACTCATAGGTGTCCACCCCATTTCAGAATGTGTAGTATCGTATCACTTATGCCAGCTATATCTCTCACATCCCCTATGTGTTTCAGCAACACATACCTGGGATGATATGTGGAGTGTTGTCATTCGTGAATCCCGGATGCCTGATTTACAGCTGTCAGCATCAACAAACCATGTATGGCCACTGCAGAAATGCTTACACTGACAACCATCACAGCATACCGTGGCTATGGGGGGTGTACACACTGTCATCGCTATAACACACACATTAGTGATCTGGCATGGGACCACAGCACTGCAGATCTTAAGCTGTACACACACCCAGTATGTAACATATGTCCTGTACATTCACATGCAGTGTCTACAGATTGTGGAAGGTGTGCGGCTGCTGACCATGATGCATACACACCATGTGGGGATGTGTGTGCACACCCTTATTGTGATGGTTTATCACACCATTTGTTGTGTGTATTACAGAAGTTACTGCTCATGGTAGGGGTATACCAGCGTGGGCTTTCCGCAATTGCCAGTGTATGTTCAGCCTACCCTACACATGTCCCCCTATTCTACATGTTTGCAAGGTTCACTCATTTGCACATCCCATGGTGTTCACGCAATGTCATCAATATTACAGTGTGGGTAGGGTTACAGCTGCCACAGGTCTTGGACCTGACTATATGCAGATAGAGCCATTCCTACCATCCTTAGGATCCCTGCTGTAGTGCACTGGTGTTTCATGCTGAGCCCTCCCTCAGCATTTATGCAGATGCATGACAGGTAAGCCCTACACGTATGTGTCAGCTTGCAGTGTCCCATACACTGCACACCACATGTTGCAGTTTAGACCCAGCTGATAATGTGGACTAGTGTAATGCTATATGCCATAGTGTATCTCAGCAGCAGTTGGCATTGCTCTACAAGTATGTACACTGGTGTTGCACTGTATATGGGTGTTGTCCAGAACATTTCGCTACTGTAGGAATATCTACCAACAGTATGTTACCCCCCCTGTGGACACATTCCGCAATGACAGGATGTTAGTTGTCATGCAGGTGTGTGACATACCCTTTCAATACCCCATCATTTCCACCCCTGTGAGAACATGCATTTCACAGCAACAATACATGCACATGTACATCATGCATTCAGGGTAGGTGTACTAAATGTGTGCATGGAATATTACATCACCATTACAAGTCCAGTGTGTTGGCATGCATCTACATAATACATACTCACCAACTTCAGGCTGTTGCCTTGCTGTTACCCTGGAGGGACCTACATAAGTGGGTGAGAGATGCAATGTCAGTGCCCACACCTGTGGCACTTCTACAGGCTGGGTGCAGTACTACCATAAATCTACTTTAAATACACACAATGCTACCACATCTGGACATCTGATTATCACTACAATGCAGCAACACATTATTTGTATAACATATCAGATATGCATGAGCTACATGTGCTACTGTGGACATTTACACAACAGCGGTCTACTGATGTGCCCTGTGTTCTTACCTGCATACCCACCTCCACAGAGGGGTCCAGTGGTAGATGTTGTTCAGAATGGGTAGGTGCCATGAGGCTGGCCTGGAGCTCCTCCACATGTGTCGGGGGGGATGGATGGCATGGCCCCCCTGTGGCAAGGTGATTCCCCCAGACTGTGGCAGCACACCGATGGGCATTGCAAAGTAGGTCAGTGCAATGATGCCAGACCTGCTCATAACTGCGGTTATGCAGGCCGACATCATTGACCCTGTGGAGGAGATCATTCCACAGGGTGGTCCGTTCCTACTGTTCCACTGCTGTCCTGCCAAACAGGACCTGGTAGTGCAGTACCAGGTGGTTGATTATCACTTCATTCTCCTCTGTGGAATAAGTTGGTAGGCAGCTGTGTGCCATCGTGCCTGAAAAACATGAGGATGGGAACAGACCTGAGTGACTCATATGGCAAGGTTACCATGGTTCATAATACACATCTGTGTCACCCCCCATATCAGCTTCAACAGACTATATGCACAACTCATTAGGTATGGCTAAAACTTAACTACCGTTTGGACAGATTGTGTAGTGCACCACACCTTCTGCTATGTGATTGTAGCCATGTCTCCTGTGTGGACACTAACATTGCGGGTCTGTTACAAACTATTCACTTGCATGCCATTGTCAGGGCCACTATAGTTACATATATGCCAGTGGTATGGCTGCTCTGAGATTGCTGCACATCTAACAGTCTGTGTTTTAGGGGGGTTCTATGCATGCTGTTGGACATGTACCGGGATTGTGTGGTCTATTACTACCTACATATGTACTATGACAGTGACAGTGACACATTAACATGTATATGTTCCATTGGCCAGCTGATCCACCTCTCCACACCCATCTGACCAGGATACCTGGCCACATCACATGTGTGTGCCAACCTGGGGACTCCTTGTGTACTGATACAACCATACCATCAGGTGGAACCACCCAGGTGATGTTGGCCCACCCCCCTCGGCCACACACCATATCCTTGTCCCCTGAGCTCAGATCTGGGTCTGTTCCATACCAGGCTCCACAGGCACATGAGGGATGTGCTACATCCATCTGAGGCAGCCAGTACACATTCACACAGCCAACATGCTCCCCCTGCTCAGCCACCAGACCTGGCACCTTCAGGATATAAACTGCTGTTGTGAGTGGGAGTTGGAGGGAACCTTGTTCCCATTGTGGCCATATTGGGGACCATGGGGCATCCACATCACAGACCACACACCATCCATGGTGTTTACCCACCATGTGTGTCACATACCACCCCTGTAGACTGTCCTCTATATCTACCAATCCTGACCATGTCCACGTGTGTATCTGCCATACTTCCCCATATTCCCATTGCATACTTCACAGGCGGGGGCATTGTTGTGCTAGCATGAGACTAACATGTGACATACCCATCCATGGTGCACACACTGCCAGCTGTAGATATCTGTCTGCATTGCTATGTGTGCTGCTGCCTCGCACATAGCACACATCACTGTGGTAGTGATATAGGGGACATGTCTTACCATACATATCTGTTTGTGTGTGTGTGTTTGTACACATGTTGACATTTGCATATTGGTATTTATCTGTATGTGTGTAGATATATGTGACTACGTATATATATATATATATATATATATATATATATATATATATATATATATATATATATATATGTTCAAATATATATGTCTACACATGGGTATATGTATATTTCTGGACATACATGCTGATATACACACACATATATATATATATATATATATATATATATATATATATATATATTTAAATATTATATATGTGACATATGTACACATACGCATACCTATATGTGGGGTACATTCAGACATCAGCTCCACAATCTCACAACACCTTCCTGCACAGCTGCACTGTTCTGCCTTGCTACAACACAGACAGGTACCACATATAGACACGGCCTGATATTAGGGGAGTATATGTAGGGGCCGATTGCAGGTAACCCTATTACACACCTATGGCATTCAGGCATGCTACACTACAGATTCTTCTGAGTATCCTACCAGTGGTGGGCCATGGCTTCCACATGTCAATTATAATGGCATTACTTCCACCACCAGCTACTGGCCACATAATATACATACTTCCCATTACACAACACACACTATGATGGCTTACATCTTGTTTGTCAGTTCTGGCATGCAAAGTTAATGGCTATGGCCCACTACACACAGGAACAGACACTATTGTCCATAGCAGTTGTTCAGTTGAACATCATCACAACAACACCTGATGGCACATATAAATCATTCCACATCATCTATCCCATTATGATGGACCATGTATTACATTATATTATATGTATATATACCTCACATACCTGTTGTGGGAATGATGTCTTCTTGAATGACAGCTGGCTAAACTGCTGTGAAGTCAGCTTAAGAGCTGTGTTTTTTTTTTCTTTTTTGTTTGTTTTGTGTTTCCTCTTCCTGTCTCTGTCTCCCTCCCTCCAGTAAATGGATTGAGCTGCTTTGAATAGATTGCAGCTTGGCTTTAGTAGGTATTGCACATGATCAGGTGATAGCCTCTGCACCAGTCGGTGTCCTCCACTTGCTAACTGCATGCAGCTTGCTGTGTAGTACTTCCAATTACCGCTGTCATGGCAACCACCTACTATAAATTCCCACATCATGTGGATGTGGTCCCTTAACCTTTCCTGTGTGATGGATATCCTTCCTGTGTGTGGGCATCAGTGTTACAGACAGCAGGTAGCAATACCTCTTACTGGAGAACCAGCACACTCAGGCCAGCTACATTTTTGTAGGAGGTTCCAGAAATGCAGACAGAGTGTGAGTAGAGTTGTGTTATGCTTTGTGTAGTACGGGTGTTACAGGATGTGTGTGTACATATTAGTTTACCTTGGAATGCAGTCTATCTGCATAGCTCTTAACTGTGGGCCCATCCTCTTGGTGGCCAGAGGTGTGCTTATCATGCTTTGTCTGCCCACCACACAGGTGCTGTGTCAGATATTTCACTGTGTGTGTGTGTGTGTGTGTGTGTGTGTGTGTGTGTGTGTGTGTGTGTGTTGAGTGCTATCAGTACATGGCTACATCCATTTATGTTTCTAACCTCAATTCCCTGACTAAGGGCATGTTGCAGACTATCCTGTAACACCAGCGACTTGGTTAGTGTATAGCAACAGTTGTCCACATGTGGGCCTGTGTTCCAGCCTCTGTCCTCCACCTACATACCAAGCTTTACACATATGACATGCTGTCAGGGATTGTTCTGTAGTAGGCTGTGAGTATATCACACTGCCATTGCTGCCATCAGTCCACTGCTGTTGTATCCCCCACACATACAGTGGGGCTGAGGCCATATATGTGTGGGCTTCACCTACACAATACATGTGTGCCCTTATGCAATCCAGAGGCAAGTGTATGTAACAGGGGTATATGGGCTTGTATTAATGAGTCTATGGGGGTGCACCATAAATACCCTAGGCTGTTACAAAATGTGGGGATATCAGTGGTGCACTGCTTTAAGGTATCTGGATGTACAGTACCATACACTGCATCTATATTTACACTACTTACATACAGTGGGTTAATGCAGGCCTACTGCCTCCTGCCATACAGACTGTTCTGTTTGTCAGTGTGCTTGTGATGGTGTCAGTTATGCCTTATTATGTAACAGTGACATCCCGTTTGGTCAACTGATGTCTTTACCACCTAGTGATTTTGTACAGAGTATAGATAGAGGCTGCTGGATTGTACACCTGCATTACTTACTGTTGATAGTTTGTTATCCTGTGGCCCAGTCTGTCTTTACTATTGTACAATTTTTAGGGCTTGGCCTGGACAGCAATAGTTGTGAACCTTTCCAGACTACTGTATTAGTATAACTGTTTCACAGGTGCACTACTCTGTTTATATGGATGTCAGTGTCTGAACAGCTATAGCACATGGCATATACAACTGTAATAGTACACAAATAAAGGTTATCCATGTCTGCAAACCTGTGTGTGGTGTTTTATCCTATGACCTCTCTGTGGGCATATGTTGCAGGCAACAACTGTCATTTGTATGGGTGGCCCATACAGTGTCAAGTTGTTAAAGTGTTAACTGTAGGCATAGTGGCTGTTTCATAGTGTGTGCACCTTCTACATATGCATCTTACTGTACATATCTCTATGTGTGTCTGTGTAGTCACATGTATATCTATATATATATCTAGATATAGATATATATATATATATCTGTATATCTGTATCTGCATATATGGGTCTGTGTATATGTACCCCGGGGATGTTGATAGCTGCCATATTTTACATTTCCTATGGGAGCCACACTGTACTGCATGCTATCTTACTAATACCGGCCTGACATCGTACAGGTCGGTTGTAGTATTGTTTATATGTTGTGCACATGTCATGTCAGGTCCTCCTTATGTGATCTGTAACACTTTAGTGTATTGCAGGGCTGACATGTTTGGCTGTGGAGGGGTATGCCTATTTGTACATGAAGTATATTATTTTGGGGCGTCCCAACCCCATTAATGGTGCATGTGGACATATTTGTATTTGTCAATCTACCATTGCTATCTACAGATGTGTGGCCGTATGTATATATATATATATATATATATATATATATATATATATATATATATCTAGATATAGATATATATATATATATATATATATAGATATAGATATATATATATATATATATATATGTATATATTGTTATGGATATATAGACGTAGATATCTACATCTATTGATATGTTGTATATGTTTAGATATTGCTATATTTACTGACACAAACACATTTACATGTCGGAATACATTCTCCATACTGTTGAATGAGTGGGCTGGTTGATATGTTTTGAATACATCAGGGTTATGTATATGTGATATGGCTTAGTGGTACATCACTTTACCTATGGTGTGTGGGGTTCTGTATGCGTGCCTAGCAGAGGCCATTTATTTTGTTGCTGGACAGAACATGGGCCATTGGATACAGACTGGTTAAGGCACATTTAGTCAGTTGTTAGTGCGTTTGCACGGAGGTCGGCACTGCTAACCTGCCGTTACATCTGCTTACAGGGTGTTAGCTTCAGAGTTACTTAACCAGTATATGCATTGCTTACCACCAAGCTTATTAGTGCTTACATATGCTTACTATTGCTTATTTATGCTTAAACCTGCTTACTAGTGCCTTATTCAGTCTTACACTGATACTTCACATGTGCATTTCTTGTGGTACTCCATTTCATATATATATATATGCTATTTAGTGGGTTTTGCAAAAAACTATTGGTTATAACATGCTTTGCCATGTAAAATAGACTGTGTTACAGTGGGACTCGAACTGGGAATGCCTGCTCATTGGGTGGATGCCCTGCCCACTACACTACTGCTTTCCTGTTTCATTTTCATATTTCTACCATGATATCATACCCATGGTTCCTTCCCCTGCCCTCCAAGCTCCACGTACACAGCAACCATTCATTCTCCAGTTGCTAGCCCAGCCATACCATACCTCCGCACATTGCCCTCTCTGCACATCTCGGTACTCATCCAGTATACTGTCTCGACCCAAGCATCTGCAGGCTCTTCATCCATTTAGTCCATGTATGTATGAGCCTTGCCATGATCATCCTCAGATACTGGTGCAAACATCGATGTGACTCACAATCTTTGGTTTGTCCCATCAAGGACAGACCTGTTGTTGTGTCAAGATTAGACTTAGCTGGTCTACACTGTTTATCCCACTGGTAGCATCGTGCCAGGGGTTTGAGAAGCAGTGGGTTGCTCACACACCTGGCCAGCCTCTTCTCCCGGTTTCGTGGAACCAGCATCCCAGGTTTGACATTCTGTGCATGAAGCACGCCCACACGCCCCCTCGACGTGCACTGTTTTGTATTATTCTCTTAAGTATTATGCAAGACTACTGTTCTCCCAGTATGATTGGACAGGCACTGTTTTTATGATACACATAGACTGCTCAAAATACTGTATTTGAGCAATGTACATATGGTTGCTCGTAGTAATCTACATAATTACATACATTTCCTATACTGTTGAATGACTGTGCTGGATGATATGTTTGTGATAAGAGCAACTGTGTGTGTATCTGCCATAGCTTAGTGGTAACTCATTTTGACTATGGTGTGCAGGGTCCGAGAGTTGCAACTTGGGAGTGCAGATTATTTTGTTGCTGGGCATGATGACAGCTGTTGGCTACCGAGTGACTAAGGCACTTTTGAGCAATAGTAAGCTGGTTTGCACTGCTTTGTGCGAGGGTAAGCAACGCTAACCTCCGGTTATGGCTTCTTACACTGAGTTAGCTTCTACATTGCATAACCACTGTAGGCATTGCTTACCGCCATGCAAACAGGCTTATACCCACTTACTGCTGCTTAAACATGCTTACTCCCACTTACCCTCGTGCTACTTTATTTATGTAATGTACATTTGTTGACCGGGAAACTCCGACTGGATGCTTGTCCATTTTCAGTGGAGGTCCGGGGAGACAGGCTCAACAGTAAGACTCAGCTAATCATTACAAGTAATACAGAGGTGTTCACATTCATAGAGAGTGACAGACTTAACATAGCAAAGTAACATATTAGTCATGCTTAGTTTAAGTTAACATGTAGGTATTATTCATGCTTAGTTAAAGTTTACATGTCAGGTATGACGGTTGACAATGGTCGGTTTAAGGTGATGTTAGATTCCATTTTAACTGTTGTGGATAAGATACACTCATGTATTCAGGTTAGATTTAGTTATTCAATACTTGTGTGGTAGAGTAGAAGTGAATAGTGAAGGAGTAGGTAGGTAGTTAGGTACAGGGGGAGACATTGTAACTGTATATGAGGTTGTGGGAATGATTGGTAGGGGTGCAATAGGGGAGGTTTAAAGAATGTTGGGATATGTATGTGAGGCAGGACAAAGAAGTGTTAGTTTCAGTAGTTGATGCAGAGGTATACAGTGTAGGGGGGGGGTTAGCCAGGTGGTGAGCATGTGTAGATCCAAGTGTGCTTGAGGTGTTCCTACAAGTGTTTTTTCAATGTGTCCTTTGAGACAGCTGAGGTAATAAATGTGGATAGTGAGTTCCAGCTTGTGCCAATATAGTTGGCGAAGAGGGTGTCACCTAATTGTAACTTTAAACTTTCAAAAGAAAAGAAAAAGGGGTTGATAGGTAAGTGGTGTTAAAGGAGCACAATGAGGGAAAGACAGTAGGGAAAATAGCCAGGGATGTGCAGGATGGCTGAAGGGAAGGTCCACAGCTGGCCATTTCTTCTACAGCAACAGCTATGCATATACACTGAATTTGGAGGTAGATTTGGACACTCACACCCCTGGGTGGGGGGTGGGGACAACAATAATAAGTTGTGATGCCAAGTAGAATGGATTACATGCCTATAGTAGGGTGCTGCAACCATGTATTATTTGGTGTTATTTAGTGGGTTTTGCACCAACAAAATTGGTTATGATGTGCCTTGCCATCTACAACAGACTGTGCTGCAGTGGAACTGGCTGCTCGTTAGGCGATAGCTCTGCCCAATTCTCACTATTGCTTACATCCACAAGGCGGTCTGATTAGAACCACTCCAGCCAACACCTGCATGCCTCAACCCATAATTACATACCCATAGTTTCCCCCCGCTCCTCCTCCACAGCATTCATCCTTTCTCTGGGTTCAGGTAATGTCTAACCGCACTACTACACACTGCCCACTCTCCACTTCTCAGGACGCATCACGTTTGTTGTCTCGACCCATGGATCATCAGGCCTTCCCAACCTTGTAGTCCGGGTACATACATGCCCTGCCTTCAGGAATCTGTGTAATGGCGGAAACCCGAATATCCTAGAATTTTTGGGTTGTCCCGCAAGGGATGTTCCTGCCTTTGTTTATAGATTAGACTTAACGGGTCCACAATGTTTCTCCCACTGGTAGTATCCTGCCTGTGGTTTGGGAAGCAGTGGTTTATTTACTTTGTTTGTGTGTATGTTTGTATGTTTCACCTGTTTGGCTGGGGGGGGGTAACGGTACATGTTACACGTATGTTTATTGGGCCCCTCACCCCCATCGGCGGTGCCTGCGGTCATATTTGTCATTCTTATCTGCTGTCTCATATCATAGATATATATCTGTGTATATATGCACACACACACACACACACACACACACACACACACACACACACACACACACACATATATATATATATATATGTATGTGTGTGTGTGTGTGTGTGTGTGTATATATATGCATATATATATATATATATATATATATATGTATATATATATATATATATATCGCTGTATTTATATTGAACGACATATAGGTGTATGGATGTCTGCATATGTATATATCTATATGTGGATATTTATATATATATATATGTATGTCTATATATGTATGCAGATGTAATACAGGGAGGTTAAGGTATATATCTATTTAGTTTTTTATACATATATATATATATATATATATATATATATATATATATATATATATATATATATATACACACACACGCACACGCACACACATGCACACACGCACACACGCACACACACACACACACACACACACACACACACACACACACACACACACACACACACACACACACACACACACACACACACACACATCTACATATTTAGCTACATGTCCTGTAATGTTGAATGGTATTGCTGGATGCTATGTTTGTGGAAACATCAGGGTTATGTATATCTGCGGTGGCTTAGTGTAAATCACACTGCCTATGCAGGGACTGTTTAATTTGTTGCTGGCCAGAATGAGGCTTGTTGTATATGGAGTGGTTAAAGCATGTTTACGCTGTTGTCAGCGGGTTTGGGTGACAGTAAGCACTGCTAACTTCCAGTGACATCAGCTTACACATGGTTAGCCTCTTTATTGCTTACTTTGTGTAAGCACTGCTTCCTGTCATGCAAACAGACTTGCACCTGCTTACTCGTGCTTATTTATCCTTACTACTGCTCTATTTTCGACAGTAATAGTCTACTGGTTCTTGGGGGGGGGGTGATGCATTTGGCAAGTGTACAGGGTTATCATTCATTACACTGCTTCCTACTCCAGTTCACACATATATGTTATTTATTAGGTTATACAACTAAATATATTGCTCATAACAGTGTTTGACATGGAAATGGAATGTACTGCAGTGGGACTCTAACCGGGATTGACTGCCTGTGAGGTGAATGCTCTGCCCACTACAGTATTGCTGTACTGCTTCCTTTGCACATATCCTGCGTTTTATCCTCCTTTTGCTATTTCAGCTACATTAACTGTTGCTAAGCAATGGGCACACTCACACACCTACGGTTAGCTTTGATTGGTGTTTTAAACACTATAGATGGATTTCATCTTTTACTTTATATGTCCTGTTGCTGTTGTATGCATGGGGGTCTATTGGTGGGGATATGGGGACACCTGTGAGCAATCTCGCTCATTTCTTAGCTTCTACTATTTGACATTGCAGGGGCGTGTTTATTCTGAGGGCTCTGCTCTCTGCACGCCCCCTGCACTCATACACACTCCGTGTAAGCCTAGGAGCTCAGCCAGCACGCCTTCATTACTATGCATGGTGTGCTGCCATCCTGCTCCTAAATGGGCACTTCTGTGCAAAACTAAACTAGTCCTGCACAGAAGTTTAGTAAATCTGGGGGATGATGTCACAAGACTGACATGCATGTATTTTCTTTTCACCTAAAGTGCAGCAAAATGCAGACAACAGCAAATGTAAATCATGTAAATATATTTGTTTTAAGCATGTGTTAGTTAAGTCAATATCTCTTTTATTTCTTACAATATTTTGCAATTGTATGATAGCATCAAAAATAGCAAAGACTCCAGCAAAAACAGTATTCAAAAGCAGTATTATGCATAGTTAAACAAATTACGAATGTCTATTATAATTCTAAGAGCATTACAACTGCATTATAATATCAAGTTGCATGTATATTAATGAATGACTAAAGGTACGAGTAAGTGCTGAAGGAGTTATGGGTTAAGCGTATGGAATGTGCAGAAAGAAAAAAAGTAAGTAATGTGAGCTCAAATCTTTTCAGGCTGAAATGGGTAGTTACAAGGAATGTTGCATAACATAAAATGTTACTGGCATTGAAATTTATAAGGTCAAGGAAACAAGACTGGTCACCAGGCCAAACGGCTTATGTTTTTCTGAAACATTATTGCCAAGCACAAAAATCTACAGAAATCCTGTTTCGTAATTGTAATAAAATGTAATACTTGTGCATACATGTCATTAATAATCTGTTTGCAAGTAAATACTACACCGAGTACAGTCAGTTCATGGACTATAGTATGCAGTTAAATTATGCAGGTCCCTTTACAAAAAGAGAAGGTACAAATAGCTAGTAGTAACAGTAAACGTCTTTTCAAAATGGGTAAAAGTGATTCCTATTACAACTTTGACAGTATAGGCAACAGCAAAAGCTTTATAAAAATATTTTCTGTTTTTAAAAATGGTCAAAAAATAATCAAATCAAAAAGCAAATTTGTAAGACCAAAGTGTCACAGTCTACGTAACAGCCAAAGGGCAAGCATACATTCAATTCTCACAGCATAAAACAAACAATACTGCAATAAAATGATGTATGTTACAGGGGAAAAGCATGCTTTCAATTTTACACTGTGTGTGTAAACAGTACTGCAAAAGGTATGTAATTAGCGGGCTTCAGTTTAATGCTAAGTTTGTAAACTGGACTGAGTGTACATTACAACCATGTATACACAAATGCAAAAACAATCTGTACAAGCAAGTGTATTCTGTGCAGTATATAGTAAATAGTTTATCTATGTAAATAGAGTAACAAGTCAAAGCTTGACATTTGTGACATGTTTTTTTTTCAAAAGACAAGACTGGGATGCCTTTGCAATAAAATCCTCAAGCATTGTCAATAAATTGCTGTATAGAACACTGTATAGAGTCATATTGAAATTCATCCAGTTCTAATAGTAATGGTTGTCATCATTGTGTTGACAATATTAAACTTTGTTAACTTGCTGTATTTAAAAAAAAAACTAAAGGTTTTGTTTTCCAATGTGTTTCTAGTTAATAGCAATATAACTAATATAGATAGTTTTTGATTTAAAATAAAACAGAGGGAATGTGTACAGTGATAGATATGTTTAAAAATGTATTAATGCATGTGCACATGTATTTGCTAGTTAGATGCATATACACATCTGCTGCTATAATATATGTAGAAATAAAGTTAGATAAATACATGTATTTCTGTTTGCTAGCATACATATATTCTGGTACAGCTTGAGACAAGCTGAATGTTCAATGTCTGGAACATGCTTCAAGGACTATAGATAAAAATGCAGCTGCGAGACAAGGCACACAGCATTCAACACAGACATCTGCATTTCATTTGCATCATTCTGAAAACAGGGAATTAATAAAACTTAGGAAAATGCTACACAAAATAGAACGCAAGACAATTTCAGTTGTAAAAAGCATACAGCATGTACGTTAGGGAAGAATAACATTTAACACAAATATAACAGCATGGTTAGCTAAGCAAGGTCAGGCATACATAACAGTACAAAAAGGATCAAAGACAGAAACATTTCAGTAAACAGCTCTATCTTTATTAGATACTGTACATTACTTCAAAAATGTAACAGTTCTGACAAGGGAAGACATCATGCAAAAATGTCACAGTGTGTAGACAATAACACAAAAATAAGAATAAACTCAACAGGGGGGAAAAAGGGTATTTGTATAAACAACACAGTAATACAAGAAAAGGACCATAGGTTAAAATACTTACCATTTTGGGTAACAGGCCAATACTTTATACGAATCAAATGGTAAAAATACCATCCACTTGTACTATGATAGGACAACAATACCAAGAAAACAATATTGCACTTCACTATTACATTTCCAAGTTTTAAAGATACCAAATGCAGATTTAAAAAAGCTTGGTATAAAAACTAGTAGAACAAGATATCTTACAGATTGTACATTTACGAGCATAATGCAATCCTACTATTCAGTAAGTCATTACAACTATCTTTAATAGCCAGATTACAATTTAGTATAAATGGGCAATATTGCCTTCAGATTTCAAAATGTTTGTTAAAGTGGCACCACAGTTTGTATGTGTGGTTTCAAATAACCTAGTGTTAATAGTAAAAGGCAAAAACAGAAGCTGACACTGCCCATAATTGGTGGAACATATTCAGAGTATAGTCATCATCTGGGACCAAATTGCTAAATTGGTTAATACATCCTGTGTTAGTAGTTTTGGGGGGTCATAATAAGAATGACATCTTAAAATTGTTTTATATGCTGCAGGTTACAAAGAGTTGGAATAACTCAACAAGTTATGATTGTAAATATGAGCAAAGTGGTAAATGCTGTAAATAATAATGCTAATAAAACAAATGCAGTCTTTTCTTTAACTGAAGTTTAGTCCGTTCCTCAAACAAATAAAAAAAGAATGGAGAACTGAAATAATCTTAGTATACACTGTCTTTTCAAACTGTTACTAGCATGATTATTAGCTTGAATAAAAAGCTGCAAGAATGATATGAAATATAATGGATTAATTTAGAAATAGTATAAAATGCAGGAAAATAGTAACTGTGCTGGCAAGCATATATAGCTTAGTTAGATTTTGGCATCCATGTAAAGGAGTATGTTATTGAGAAACAAAGTCTGTAAAAATAGCTGTGCAGATGGCAGCTGGAAGGACAGCAATGATGTAAAGAGATGTAACATCAAGTTTCAGATAGTGCTGGAACACCACGTTTCAGATAATGCAAGACTGAGTTTCCATGGATCATCAAACTACAAAGAACCAAGGACAATGGAACAAAGGAAAGCTGTTATACAAAGAAAGAACTGTTATATATCAGACTCTGAGAAAAAATATCAGACCTTTTGGTATAAAAATGAGAGTGTATAAACAAGCTTTGGGAATTTGTCATAGAGAGCTGACAGCATCTGTGTTGCATGCTTGTAGATCTAAAAGGAAAATGTGACAGTAAAGCGTATTAATTGAAACGGTTGACTTTGTGTATTTATTGTACTCAGTACAATACAGTAATAAGGCTAGTTGATTACAATAAATAGTTAAATGAACTGTGGTATGCATGGATGTAAATGCAAGTAACAGCAAGAAACCAACAGAAGGCAGTATATAAATTTTCAAGTTTCAGTGTCTCTATATTACCTTTGTTTTTGTGGTATTTAAAACCAGCATATGTGTGGGTTTGTGCTTGTTTGCCTGTTGCACACCACTGCTATGCTGTTTTAACCCTTTGTAAGGTATCTCAGTTGCATTTTTCCCTTACCAGCACTCCTGTGTGAGTGAGGCCATTGCCTGCAGCTACTGTATTGATTTTATCCAGCCATACTCACACCTATAGGTACTCTCCTCAGATAGTAACCACTCCACTCATCTGATAACCATGGACAGACAATGTGAGACAGTTTAGCAACTGCCAGATGTACACAGATGACCCTCTAGTACTACCATCTAAGAACAAAATATGTGAGAGATGCAATCACATTAAGAACCTAGGATCCTTGCTGTCTCAGTCAAAAGCTAGTATATGATTGACAGACCATGATGCTTTGCCACAAATGGCCTTCATCTGTCTCCCTTGGGCTTTAGGCTTCTAGCAAAGGCTCCTGTCTCCCCATAGTGTCTTTTTTAGCCAAAGTTATGACCACAATACTACCAACATGAATAATTCATATAAATTAAATTAAAGGTCATGCTGCTAAATGCTATGTGTTTTAGCATGAAACTGCACTCATTGCAAGCATTCCTTCCCCTGGAGGATGTTAATATTTGTGCATTCAGTGGAACCTGGTTCATAAATGTGGAGAGAACTCCAACTTTAGCAGGTTGCCCATCCTTCCAGACACCAAATGGAGGGCTACAAAGCCAAAGGAGGTGGAGTTCCAATATTTATCAAAGACATACACACCTCCAGGCTGGTCAAACAGTATGATGCACAGGAGACACTGCAAATGCAGTTAGTTGTTGACAAAACACATATTCAATTCATAGCTAGCTACAGACCCCCAACCATGACTCAGGATACCCACTCCACCTATCTGGACTTACCTCAATCCATCAAGATTCAACCCCTTTACCCTCATCCTGGGTGACCTTAACTACCCAACCATAGAGTGCAGGACCTATTCTAGCCCAAACATGAATGGTTAGAGATTCCACGACTTTGTCAATGGCAATGCATAGGATCAGCTGGTCGACACCCCTGTGAGAGGTGAAATTATCTTGTACCTGGTCCTAACCAACATGAGTAGCCACTGTAGCACTCCTACAGTGTCATCCTCCTTGGTAAGATCCCACCATAAAGCAATCACATTTGAAACCACCATCTCCCCTGACCCCCCCCCCCCTTGTCAGGGTCATATGAAAAAACATGTCTGAAGCTGACTACATTCTCCTCAGAGCAGGTATAAGGAGCTGCACAACCACAATCCCATCAGTTGAAACTAGCACTAATGTCCAATCCTACTCCAGGAATATATATGAGCACCTACATAGCTGTATGGACTCAGCAATACCTGACAGGACCAAATCATCTTCCTCAAAGAAGAGTAAATCTGTCTGGTGGACAGCAGCAATAAACAAAATCTATCATAGAAGGAAGTAATTGCTGTCCAGGTCCAAGACGGAGCAGGTACCAAGTTTGAAGCAATATCTCCTTTGTTTGAACAAGCAAATAAGGTCATTGATAAAATCCTGTAAGGCTAACTTCAAGCCCAAATTGGCCACATCCACAAAGGACAATCACAAGATCTTCTTTACGTATGTCCACAATCTCAAAGGCAACACCCAAATCTGCTCTAAACTGATCGTCAATAACACCACATGCACAAACATCATAGATATAACCAACCTGCTGGCAGACAGGTTCACTGAAAACATCATTCCCCTGCCCCCCTCAGTACACCAGGACATCCCCAGCACCTGCCCCCTCCCCTCATCACCATGGAGCAGGTCCTTAATGCCCTCACAAAGGCAAAAAATAACGTCTCCATGGGACTCGATAACATCCCTGCCTGTATCCTACAAGAACTCAAGCATGAGCTCTCAGCTCCATTAGACACCCTATTCAACACATCCTGAGCACTGGCTTCATCCCAGCTGCATGGAGGACAGTCACTGTCATCCCCCTACACAAAGGTGGAGCATCCACTATCCCAGGCAATTATAGGCCCATCAGCCTAACTACCCTGATCTGCAAGGCCATGGAATGCATTATCATCAACCTTATAAACAAGGACATTGGCAACCTTCAAACACTGCACCCCACATAGTTTGGTTTTGTCAAAGGGAGATCACAGCTGTTAAACATGGTTGACTTCTTCAAAACAGTCACCAAAGCCATGGACAAGGGGAAGACAGTGCTCAGTGCCTCCCTTGACCTAGCCAAAGCCTTTGACACTATTCCACACTCAGGTATAATACATAAACCCTCACAGCTAGGGATCAGCCCATATGTTACCAGATGGGTAGATAGCAGGCTCACTGATATAACCCACTCAGTCAAAGTAGGGGAAGCCACCTCTAGTAGTAGACCCATAGCAGGCAGTGTACCCCAAGGATCAGTCTTGGGGCCTCTACTGTTTGGCATACACTTGCCTGAGGTGCAAGCCACAACCAGTGGTCTGTGGCTGACCAAGTGTGCAGATGACTACAAGCTGGGTGCTGTGTTACATTCTCCTAGTGATGTAAACATACTCCAAGAGGGCCTTACCCAAAATCATGACTGGTGCCAGAAGCATGGCCTCAAAATGAATGCCAAGAAATGCATCATTATACCCTTTGGGGAAATTGTCATCCCCAATATGTATGACATTAATAACAATGTACTAATCATGCAATCAGTCATGAGGGCATGTGGGCACCCAGGTTGACAGCAACCTGACTTTTGACCACCATGTTGCCTCCATTGTACATGATTCATGTCTACATGGCCCAACTCATAAATCAGCATATGTCATCCAAAAACAAGGAGGTCATAACATCCCTGTACTCCTCCCTTATCAGACCCATTATTGAGTACAATGCCCTCTTCAGCATGCACCTTGCCATGCACATGCAGCAGTTGGAGAGGCCACAGAGGTTCCTGACCAGGAAAATCCAGGGTCTCAAACACCTATCCTATAGAGATAGGCTAAAAGGCCTGTCCCTCTACTCAGTCTCATACAGACTGCTCAGAGGTGACCTATGTCTGGCATACAAAGCCATGTCCGTCCCAGCCTTGATGGAGATGCTGCATATCCATAAGACAAACTAAACTCACGCAACATGCACGCAAGGCCTTAGTGTGGTCTGTGACATAAACAGAACCTGTTTGTGGGATAGATTTGTGTCCCATAGGTGCTGCTGACTGTAGAATAGAGTCCCTCTCCATGTCATGCAGACTACCTCTCTAGCTTCTTTAAGAGGAACCTGGATGACTGGATGGGAAACAGAACATACACCTCTGGGATCCCACCTGTGTTCCTGCTGGACAGGAAAAACAGGTGCTAACTTTGAAGGAACATGGGAAAAAGTCTTGGCTAAGCCTACAAGAGCCTCCAGACCAATAACCTAGTATCAGCCTATGAACCTATTACCATAGATGTTTGCTGTAATTATTTCAGACTGTCCTGCAATGTTGTCTGAAATTATTCCCTGTGAGTCTGAACTCTGTAGTTACAGTATTGATTGAGTATTGTCTTGTTCCTACCTTGTAATTGTGTCTGGTTTGTATAGAACTAAGTAAGCTCTTAGAGTACTTGCATGTGTATTCGGTAACACTGTATAGCCCACTCCAATAGGCTCAATCTTTTTCACGCTTACCATTTGGCTAATAGACACATCACACATTAGGATTCATCACCCTTTGGTAAGGGCCTTACAGTAGCTGATAAAGAGCTGGATTGTAGCAGTCGGAACTACCTTTAAGTGTGGGCAAAAGGGGCCATAGCTGGTAAACCTGTGCGAGCCTTTTCCAGGAGTGTGTGTGGGCATGATTCATAAATCAAATCTCAAAGTGTGTGTGTCAGCTACTTGGGCAGGGACACAAAGCACAGGTCGGACAGAGAGAGTGGTGGATGCTTTGGCTTGGGTGCTCTGCAGAGATGTTAACCATATAGCTGTGCCAGTGGGATTCTTATTGGGGATCTGGAGAGATAGAGAACGAAACCAGCCCCAGACTGACTGTGATCTCTGTTTGCTCTGAAGAGTAATTGTACTTTACTGTGTGTGTATTTGTCATCCTCCCATTGTGTACATCCCTCACTGGTGGTAGTAGTGAGGATTGAGGCTCCTTGATTATTGGCGCAGTGCAGGGGCATCACACTGATAGTATGTACTGGTGGCTACAGCTAGCATATCACATCATGTACCATCCTTGAGCCAGTCTGTCTGCCAATGTCATACAGGATTATTTCACAAATTGTCCAGGTCTCCCTGACCATTCCTGACATATGCTGGCTAGGTCAGTGTGTACCCCACACCTGTATCTGAATGCCTGACACCTATGGCTAGCATACCTGATGAGCCCATGCAACAGGAAGCAGGTTATAGGTACTAATAGTGGGGGGATACTGACTCTGGCTCAGTAGCAGTGCATACATATTGAGCATGCAATGTAAGTGAATGGATATAGTACCAGATATTCTACTGTGTCCCCAGAGGTCTGGCATGTCACAGATACATTCCCCATACTCTGTGGACAATCATCTTGTATTGTCCACCTAGTGTACTGGAATACACATTTGTCTGGCAGGGGGGGGGGGGTCTACATCTATCAGGCACATGTACCCATTTTGTAAAAATCTGGGTACTGCAGATGTCAGACACCTATGAGGAGGTCACCCTATACGAAATATGCACTGGTCTCTGTTAGTGTGTACCCCAGATGTTCCTGGAATGTCCACATGCTCCTGTAGTAGCACTCACCTATTTGTCAGATGTAGGCTGGATGACATGTTACAGTAACATTGCCCATAGAGGACACCCACAATTTGATGGCAGTGATATCTGTGGACATGTAACAACACAGTCTGTCACACAGGAGTCAGGCCATGTCTGATAGTCCTGGTACCATCTCAGGTTACTAGGCTATGGGCCATGAGCATACATATGCCTAGCCCACATGTTAGCACATGCGTATGAAGGCAGTAGCTGATGTCCTTGTCCAACAGGGACACAGGTGGTATCCCAATGGTGTATGTGCTGTTAACCATCCAGTTGACCAGGTTACACCTGCAAAGGTTTAGGTTGCTACCCTGCCTGATGTGGATAGGGTGCCCTTTCCACCACAGGTTGCGTGTGTGTGACACATATGTAAGTTGTCCACAAGGCAGTCCAGGTCACTCACCGGGGTGTGTGTGTGTGTGTGTGTGTGTGTGTGTGTGTGTGTGTGTGTGTGTGTTACCACAGTGGAGCATGGCTTGCAGTTGTGCAGCAGTGACAGCAATGTGGAGTCTGTGATTGCTGTGCATGCCACAGTGACATAACTCCTGAGGAGTATGTATGACACTGGGTAGAGGGTTGGCATTATAGCCTAATACCAAGACAGGCCATTCAGCATCTACATTGGAAAGCATGTTTATATTAATGTTAATTTTACATTTTATATTAATTTTGCTTTTATCTACCGATGTAATTATTGACGTGCAAGGAACACGTGCCAGACATCAAGAAATATAAACCGGATGCATTTAATGTTTGTTGAAAAAGTCAAGTTTAAGCATAGCTGAGTGGTTTTGTACAGTATGGCATGGTGCTCAGCACTGCTTAAATGAAATACAAGATATGTACAGTAGTCTAACAGCAGATCCTCACTGGATGAATGGTTAGGACAATGGCACTTGTACATTAGGTGCAAGGGTTGAATCGTGACCATTCAGCCTTTTACACGTTATAGGAAAATGTTGTAAATGTTTTTATTTGTTTTGTATATATTACAATATGTTAACTGTGGTAGTCCAGCTTGATCAGAAGCCCATTTGCAGTGGAGACATGAGTATAAAAGCCCCAGCTGCACACACGTGACCAAAACTATTACAGTTACAGGAACAGATAACATAGTTAAATGCATAAGTTTAGGAGATATAATAAAATAGATGCACTTAAGAATGAAGTAACATTACTGAACAATAAGTTACAATACTGTTGTATATATCTAAGACATAATTCGCTTGCTATGAGAAGCTAAGGCCAGCAACAAAATAACCCAACCTGGCAAGTCTCAAACTCAAGACCCTTGGCATCAAAGTCAGAGCATTGCACCATTATGCTAAATCAGCTGTGGACATTTAATGTTTATTTTAAAATATATCATGCAGTGCAGTGATGTAGCATTAGGGAAAAAATATCCCCCTACCATGTATTGCACCGAGGACCCTCTGCCTCAAAGTCAGAGCAATGCACCACTAGGCCAAATCAGCTGTGGAGATTAAGTGTTCATTTTTAAATTATAACTTGCAGTACAATGATGTAGAATTGGGGAAACAACTACACCCCTACTAGGTATTAACTCCAGGACCCTCTGAACCAGAGTCAGAGCAACACACCGTTATTACAACTAAGCTGCAGGGAATTACCCCCATTCCTGTACATATGTCATAAGTCACAGTGATGTAACTATAGGGATAACATACACCTCCACCAAATATAGAAACCTGAAACATCTGAACCAAAGTTCAGTGCAATACAACAGTAGGACATCACACCTCTGGGGAATTGGCGGTGTTTGTACCAAGACAACCTGATTCCCAGTGACACAACTTCCACGTATAATGGCATAAATGACAGCTTACTTGGGCCTGTGATGCAGACACTGACCTGGTACACATTCATATAAATGCTGATGGATGTATGGCATGCCCATGATATCAGGTACATCTGACAACTGCCCAGACTGTTGCAAAATGTCCACAGGTGTGTCACTTACATATGGCAAGGTTGTTGTCAAACCTATTCTGTGTGCTGAAGTATTGAAAGGTCAGTGCAGATTGACCTTACAAACTTCTGACAGACAGGTCAGTGTCACACGCCATAGACATCCAAACACACATGTCCATGCCAATCCTGTGTAACACACTATGCATGCACATACATCCTGCAAATAAACCTCCCATAATAATGACTTATTAGCTGTATCTGTTATATTCCTAGCGTGTCTCACATCAGAACACCCACAGTCCAGGCCCACAGTCCAGTGTGTTGCACAACATTTACATGCTTGTCAATACAACATAGAAATAAATGAACTCTGAAATGTCCAGTAGAAATGGTTGCTAACATAGTCACTGCCACCCACAGGAGCACATCAAAGGCTGTGAGGGTGGGATACATATCACAAACATGTATATGTGTCCTAAATGTCCCCTATCACTCACTGGATGGCACTACTACTTAAAATACAGTATGCACTAGAGGCTCATGCCACACCTGGACTGTTATGTGTACACACATCCTGGCCATGTTGTGACACAAGAGCTGACAGTGCCCCCTCACTGACATATAAAGCATGCAGTCCCCCAATGTCATCACACTCCCCATTAGGAGTTCTGGCCATACTCCAGCAGCTGTGGCCTGCTACACATGCAGCAGTCTGTCTGGCTAACTGCTATAGACCTAACATACCTCCCAAACACCTAGAGCAGGGCATCCACAACACAACCATACATAAAGTGTTGGTGGGGGAATTCTCAGGTGACAGGGACAAGAGTCAGTCTCTCCCTACAAACACACACAGCTGATACACCAGGATCAACTGCAGCAGCATGCACATCCAGATAGAAAGGATGTATGACACACACATATGTCTGTCAGCTCACTGACCCCAACACACATTGTTAAACAGTACACTGCTACGGAATCTGAAGGTCTGTTAACAATGTGCACATATAGCATGAAGCACTGTGGAAATAACACATTAATCCACACATTGGACAGTATCTCTACATACCATTTATGATGCTGTAGCTCCAACACCTTAATAATATCCTACTCACAGGCCAGAAAAAGGGGGAGGCCTACATGAAGCCCTTAATTATAGCACTGTGTTGCCATGCCATTGTCTAATGATAACACACCCCAGCTGTTTGGGATGCTAGTAGCAAGTGGGAGTCACTGATTGCTGCACAGGTAATCACCTGCTCCTGAGCATTACCTACAAAGGGCAAGCAGCTGCCTATGGTAGACAGCTCTGACACCTTCTTTTTGAAGACAGGCTGCCATTTCCTAGGATACCACCACTTGATTTCTTCCACAAAGGACTACAGCAGTATACCAGGTATGTCACACAATTACACCTGGAATTGAATGCAGATGGGGGGATGCAGTCATGGGATATAGGAATCTCAAAAGTAGGTTTCAACAACATTTAATGTAATGACATGTTGCTGTAATTCTGCTGTCCAGCACTTATGGCCATCACATATGGCTCTGTCAGCATTGACATATATCACACCTCTGGATCCTGAGTCATCACAACAATGGTCAGCTCACATATCACTGATACTGGAATGTCTGTTGTACAATAGTGACAGTAAGTATTGGTCGATACAGCTGGCATATCACACCATGTACTGTCAGTGAGCCCCTCTCAGTGTCTGAATGTCATACAGGCTTAGTTCAAGGATTGTCCTGATGTTCATGAACATTCCTGATGTACTGTTCCTAGGTTCCTGTGTACTCCACAGCTGTATCTCATTGCCTGACACCTATGGCTAGCATACCTGGTGAATCCCTGCTGTAGGACAGCAGGTCATAGGCAGTGGTATTAGGGAGACAGTGACTCAGACTCAGAAGCAGGTGGGCATATAGGGGCCATACAATGTAAGGGAATGATTAAGGTAGCAGATATTAATGTACCATTGATATGTTCTGGGGGTGTGGTGTATTACACACACATTCCCCGAACACTGGGGACAATTGTCATGTATTGTTCAACTGCTGTGTAGAGGTCCACATTCGTCTGACAGGGGGTCTACATCTATCAGGTACATGTACACATTATGCAGACATATGGGTACAGCATATGTCAGACACCTACCAATAGGTCACCCCACACCAGATATGCAGTGCCCTCTGTTATTGTGTAGCACAGATGTTGCTGGTAGGTCCTTCTGCACCTGTAGTAGTGCTCACCTATTTGTTGGAAGCAGTCCAGATGATATGCTACTGTAATGTTGCCCATAGCGAACACACAACAGTCAATGTCAGTGATGGGTGTGGACACATACCAACACATTCTGTCACAGCACCAGGCCATAACTGTATCTCTGGTACCATATGAGGTTACGTGACATATGGGCCCTGAGCACCCATAAGCCTAGGGTGGCTGTTATCTCATGTGCATGCATGCCAGTACCTTCCACCCCAGTCCAACAGAGACACAGGTGCTATCCCAAGGGTGAATGTGGAGTTAACCATCCACTGATGCAGGTTCCGCCTGCAATGATGTTAACAGCTAACTTGCCTGATACAGATAGGGTGACCATTCCACAGCAGGGTGAGTGTGTGATATTCACACTGGGGCATGAGTTGCACCTGTGCAGTATTCCCATCATTGTGGTTTATGTGATCACCTTGCATGCCACACTGAGCTCACCCCTGTGGATTATGTATGACACCGGGTAGACTGTTGTCCTTATAGGCTATCATTCTATGGTAGATGTTTGAGGCCCTGCTATTGCCTGGTGGGGTAACTCATTGATGTCCCCAGCTGCTGCATGTGCAGTGTGATGTGATTGATGAACAGGGAATCATAGGTAAAACAGGGCCTTATTGGGGGGAATATAGGGATGCTTACACCCCATGTCCCCTGATGGCATGCCCATATATATGTCTTGGGCCATGTAGCAGCATTACATTACAACAGATGTGACCTTGCAGTGATAGGTCTTTGTGCCAAACACCTGTGTCCACAGATCCCTCACGACCAATTCCATGCCTGGGATGTATTTAGTACTGTGATAGTATGTGTGGACGTCACTCTCCTCAAAGGGGTTGACAAAGGATGTTGTGGTATGCAGCCTGAGTCCATGTGTCTGTTAACAGTCATCTATCTGTGTGAGACCCACCTAGGCAGATGTTCACATCATGAGGGAATCTGGTGATGGCATACAGCATGCAGTCATCTGCAGACATGGTTGGACATGGGGAAATGGGTGTTCCCTGCACCTCAGGGTGTACATCACACATAAAAAAGGGCAGTACACAGCACAACAGGTTACTCCAGTAGATATGGGTAAACCGCTTGGGGAGGATTCTCCTATGTGGCAAAGGTGGGTTGCGGCTGCGCACCACTGTGATACCCCTATGGTAATATATGGTGTGATGTATACATGGACATGTTATATCTATAATGGGTAGATGGGGTTTGCCATCACAGGGTTTGTCCAGGTTAAGGTAGGTGGTTTGCAGTGTCACCCCCTGTCCATGCATATGGTGACTGTGTTATACAGGTCAACCGAGTGTAACAGACATGACCCCCTCCTGGACAATGCCTAACTATCCATGATAGAGTGTGTGCAGGTTGCCAATGTCATGATTAATGGGTTCCAATATAAACTGTGCCATGGCCTTGCAGAACAGCATAGTTAGACTGCTTGGTGTATCATATGACTGAGTGGTGTACACCACACCATACTCTGGAGGGGTGACTGTACTCGTCCATCAAATGGCCGGGACAATTGCAGTTGCCAGCCATCCATTGAATACAGTATCCTGTGGTGTTACAAGGTTATAGTTTGGGCCATGTAGGATGCACCCTGTGATGTGGTTGTGTCCCATGGCAGATGTATACCATGACGTTCAGCTAACAGTGGTGAACCGTTCCCCACATTTAGGAGATGGGTGAGTTTGTGTGGGCATCCTGATGTACTGATGGTGAAGAGAGGGGGTGGTGCCTACACCAACTGTGTCAGCCAGTATGCCATACCAACAGCACTGGTATAGCTGGTGTTTGGTGTTCATGGCCACAAGTGAGCAGATGCAGGTGCACCCTGTGCTGTTGGAGACATATGTGCAGTAGGGGACAGGACTGTCTGTAGTGGATATAGGCAAAGTAAGCTCATTGTTTGTGGTGTAGGTGTGCAGGATTGATCCCATTCTCATGTACATGCTATGGAGATGTTGCTCCAGAATGGGCAACTGCCCCTACCTTGTGTCGGACAGTGGTATTTCTACCCTGTTTTGAACAGTATGTATTGCAGATGTCCACCAGACAGGTGTATATATCCTAGCATATAAAGGCGGATACATGTAGTGTATAGTATACTACATGCATCTACAGAAATGCACATATAGTGCTTGTGTGTATGTGTGCCTATTGCTGCCAGTCTTTGATGAGGTGTTGGGGGCTGTATGGCTGTGTATACACCCCCCAGGAGGATGTACTACATGTTGGAGGTGTATGTATGGCTGACTGTAGCTAGACTGGTATTGTGGGAGATGGTGAGTGCAAACGTGACCGCTTGATGTTAATGTTGTCATAAATTATGACACTGTAGGTATGCTGCCATGGTGACCTCTGTTGTGTATTGTCAACTGCACTACACCTTCAACTCATGTGGGGGTAGCCCCTGGCTACACTGAGGTGTTTGTAACTGGACTGATGACATCTCTCCAGGCAGTTGTGTGCTGTCATGTGTATGCCTTACAATGCATGTTACAGTAATTGAAGTGACCCAAGTTCAGGGTACAGACACAACTCCTAATACAGTTGATGATGTCAATATAGGCATAATGAGATTACTGCTCACATGTGGTGTCCGGCAGCTAGCTGTCATCTGCATAGATGTGTGCTGTCAGTGATGAACTACCCATGCAGTGTCCCCAATGCATCTTACTGGCTGTACAGTGTGGAGGTGTTTTTTTGTCACATATTTACTGAAACACCATGTCCCATGCCATTACCGGGTTCCCCTTTATGTTCCAAATTTATGTTAGGATGCTTGACCAGGTAAGGCTGGGGTGCTCTCTGCAGCTGTGAACCATGGTGTGTGACTGCACAGATGTCTGCAGTTCCCATGGTTAAGAATGCTTACAATGAGGTCTAAGTCATGCATACAACTCTACCATTTAGCAGCATGGCCTTCAATGTATGCTGCACTGACAGTTGTATGTTGGTATTGATTACCTCACCACAATTACTAATGGGGTCACTATGGGGCTGGTGACAATCAATGCCAAATCCATGAAGACCTGTGAAGACAGATGGAGGCCATCATTTGCAGAGCATCGTGTTCTGTTTATCATATTATCCCACAATCACAAGTACTGGTACACCAGGAATATCACACAATGAAATGGGCACATGTTAAGGCCAGCCATTTCATGATTGTATTGCACCATCTGTCTGGGTGACAGTAGAATGCTGTTTAAGGCTGGGGACATATCTGGCTGGGACAAATAGTCAGTGTGCTCACTCCTGTCTCGCTGCATATAGTCCAGGACTGTAGATGTCATGCCAGGAACACCTACAGGTACTGTGACATATTCATGACAGTACCTGTTGGTAAGAGACAGCAGTGCATATGAAATATGGTGGAGTGTGTCACCTGCCTCAACCTTGATGTAGGTGAGGACAGTTTGCATGGTACTGTGCTTGACATGAATTGGGTGTGCTTTCCTGAAAAAGGGCAGCCTGTGGTAGACAAACGTTTCTTCGGCAGATAATTTTGCTGTTTCATATGTCATTCTGGCCTGTTGTGCTGGTAATGCTTACAGAGTTATGCTCACATATATGGGGCATATGTTGAAGGGCTGAGCACAACATTGCCATCTAGGAATGCCACAGTCCACATGTGGTAAGTCTATCAGATACAGAGTGGGGCAATACTGAAACTGGGATGGCTGCGTGCAACAGGTGTTGAAGGTCATGGATAACATTTGTGAGTGTTAACTTAGCCTTTCCACTTGATGCTGCTGAATGCATAGGTACATTCTAAAATGGCCATGCTGATAATGTATTGTAGCAATGACCGAGGTAACGTCCACCTTTTGCCTGGATGCAGTCCCTTTAGTTATGTGGTAAAGCATGCACAAGCCTTTTCTGACTGCTGCCGCTACTTGTTGTCTGAATGAGACAGTGTTATCTTCCTGAGTACCCAGGTCTGTCAACACTGTCTGGGTGTTAATGGCATACCCATTGATGTGAGACATAGTGTGGCCATGTCCATGACATATGGTATGATGGTACTGTTGCCTGAATTCAGCTTGAGTCCAGAACGTTGGCACCATTCCATACCCACTGTATGACCCCATAGCAGTGTGTTAAAGGCAGTCTGTGTGTCTATTCAGAGAGCACACTATGTACAGTGGACACAGCTTTAGACAGTACCTACATATGTGAGTGGTGGCAGTTAGCATTCATGCCTACATACGTGTGGGTCATTGGATGCAGCAGCTAATCACAGGACCTCCACAGGTCTACATATTGCACACACATATGCAACACAGATTGGGTTCACTATCTTATCAAATGTGGACTGTGTTACATGTCTTGCAGTACTGTGACAGTTGCCAGGACATATCATATCCATGGAAAGTGCAACTGACAGGACTTCCCTGGGTTTTCTAATATGACAGCTTCTATAAGTCACATTACCTTTGTTTATGCTATTTGTCATAACATTCAGGTGCTTCTGATGGGAAATAACTGCTTTATACAACTAGTAGACATTGTTAAGGGTATGTTTGTTGTCCTACACTCTAGGGACCTCTGTATTGCTTGAGTCATTTTCACAGGTGACATCTGGCCAAACATGGACTGCAACCTGCAGGGTGGGACACATGGTGGCCATACCTCTCTCTTCTACATAATTTTGCAAAATATCCTGATGTTTGTCACATATGTTTGTTCCATTCCCCATGACATTGTGGTTTTGTGGCACAAATGTGACAAAACATGACAGAGTAATGTTAAAGAATGATGATGTATATTGTCAGGTCAGAGCACATAATGTTCAGAGGATACATGCCAATGCACAACCTGCTATGCTGTCTACTTTTTATGTATGTCACGGCAATATGTTAAGATTGAGCCTAATATTTGGCTTTTGTCCAACTCTTCTGCACGGCTTTATCCAGGTGTCCTTCTACGATAGTTTGAGAGGTATGCTGGTGGCCCTAACACAGTCACACCACTGCAAGGGGATATACATGCATACACACACACCAAACATGTACTACCATTGTTGGGAGTACAACCCCTACCTGGATTGCATACCTCCCAACCACACTGAATTACTCTGTACAAAAACAAGTTTTGGGGTTAAATAATGGGGTGCCACGATTCCTGAGTGGCACCCCTTCATTTCTGATTTATTTACACACTTAAAAAATTTGTTGTTTTGCTGAAATCATCATATGAGTGATGATGTCGGCTCCATCAACCAGTCGGAATTTAGCTCAAGGGCACGCATTAGTTGCAGCCTTCGTGAGCGGGAAGTTTGGGAACTGCTTCTTTTTGTTGCTGCCTTATTGGCTATGCTGCTCATGGAGAGACGGATTTAATTTATTATTGTTCTCATGGAGAGATGGATTTAGTGCTGCTCATGGATTTATTACTGTGCTTGCCTATGGAAGGAAAGAAAAATGACTCTTTGGAACTGGAGGTAAGGGTGTGTGTGGGATTTAGTGCTGCTCATGGATTTATTATTGTGCTTGCCTATGGAAGGAAAGAAAAATGACTATTTGGAACTGGAGGTAAGGGTGTGTGTGGGATATAGTGCTGCTCCTGGATTTATTATTGTGCTTGCCTAGGGAAGAAAAGAAATGACTCTTTGGAACTGGAGGTAAGGGTGTGTGTGGGATTTAGTGTTGCTCGTGGATTTATTATCATGTTCTTTTAACTCTACTGCAGAAATATGGCCTTGGGGGCTGGACTGTCATGTACTGTGGGAACACAAGATTTAAAGAAGCTGAATGAGGAAGCATACTAGGAATGTTCCATCGACTGCAGAGGGCTTTGTCAAAGATCATTTAATAGGATGAAGTCTTGCATACAGTGTTTAGTTAGGTGTTGACCTTAACCCCCACCAGTTATGTAGTGAGTATGTAGTGAGTGTCAGTAGAAAACTGGATGTGTAGGTTGTGGAGGTGGCGACAGATGTGCTTGCTTTTCAGTGTAGGTTACATTACCTCAGGTGTTTCATTACAGCATGGATACATCCATTATTGCAGAGTGGTTATGGTCTGTCTAGATAGCTGAATTATTTCCAGCTGACCTGATTTTTGAGGCCATGCTTGGAACAGTGTGTATACAGAGTGGAGTCTATTTCACAAGACCATTGCTTCCATTGTTCCATTTTACTGTATGCTTGATTAATGACTTTTTAATATGACAGGAAGAAATGTTCAGAAGTAGAATTTTGTTAATGACTAGGTATGGCTGTCCACAGAATAAAAGTAACATATTGTGCTTGCCTATGAAAGAAAAGAAATGACTCTTTGGAACTGGAGGTAAGGGACCGGCACTGACTCTTGTCATAAGAGGCAGCTGAAAAGGAGTTCCATAAATGTTTTTGTTTGCTTGATAGAGTCCAGTAAAGAGTGCTTTCCCATCAACTTCTACCCAATAAATTTAACACTGAAGTTGCTCTACCTTGCAGTGGGTTTTAATATCTTTAATATTAAGCCTATCCGCTGAGGTCAAAATGAATTATTGTGTCTCTATGAATGGGATCCAATAAAATGAATACATAATCTATATAACATCAAGAAGTTCCAGTTTAATGGCACAGCTTTAGAATGGGAAAAAAAACAATACACCTATTGAGAAGGTCACTAGTCTTAAATTATGCACACTGTACAAAATAGATACAAGACTGTTAACTATGAGCTGTTACTTTTTCAGTAGCTGGTAGTATACTCAATTATAAAAGCTATCTGATAAGTTTGTTTCAGTTTGCTACAGGAATATAAGATTGGAGCACTTCACTGAAGTCAATGGAACTACTGCCAACCAGTCAACAATAAGACCAGAGGTAGCTTCAAAAGTCAGTGTTATAGCCTGAGACCTTTATTAATATGGAGGAGCTACAAAGGACTTTCACTTCTTTCCTTCCTTCTGCACACATTAATGTTTAGGGTAAATGGGGCGAAATAGCCAGGTAATGGGACACTGAAATGGCTGCAGGGGGACTCTGGTGCCATATTTTGGTTGTTTGTTCTTCAGTTTGCGTTTGAAAGTTGGAATCACACAATTCCACTGGAGTGGGTGGGGTTATGTAATTATGCATGCAAATTTTATGTTAATCAGTGTACAGATTTGTACCTATTTTTCATGGGCCTTGTCCAGATTTTTGATGTTTCCAGGTTGAGAGGTATGCTGGATAGTTTTACCTATGTTGTTGCTATATACATGACGCAAGTGCAACAGAGCCTATATAGTGTAGGTGTGTCTGCCACTACTATTCAGGTAGTTGACATATGCAGATGGTGTAAGGATTGCCACTGGGGGTTTGACAGGCCCTAATAATGTTATAACCATCTCACCCACATACACAATGCTGCATGTGGACATGCATTGAAACACACATGCACACATAGTAGGCACTTTGTGTTTAGAAGACCTACCTGTCTAGTTACCTACACTACATACCACGTGCAACAGTGGTATTGATTTATTAAATGTGTAACTTCGCTTCTAAGGTGGATGACATCTGTAGGCCCTGAATAGGTTGCCAATGGGAGAGCTAGCAAGGTGGAACAGGCACACTAAATGGTATAACCATCACACACACACACACACACACACACACACACACACACACACACACACACACACACACACATAACAGCCATACTGCTACAGAGGATATGCATACACAAACACATACACTCACACAGTTGGCAGTATTTAGATTATAATCCCTACCTATCTAGTTGTCTGTGCTATAGTGCTACATACCTATTGCATGCACCATTGTGATTATTTGCTAGAGACATACCTCACAACATCATACATCAGTTAACCTAGACAAAGCCTTCATTAATTGTGGGATACTCACAAAATATAGGGACACTTTTCATATATTTCTCTTACATACCTAGACAACTGTTAGGGTAACAGGTTTTGTGTCAGCATGACCTTTCAGTAGGGGGTGAGATATGAAACGCATATGTCTGTCAATATTTCTGACATCAACCCTGAATTATTTGACAATAATTTTCCAGAAAACCCCTTTTGTATGAGACATGGACCACATATATGTGGCCAACATCTGGTCATTCTGTGATAAGTTGTACAGGGGAGTGGTATGACCTACAGAGTTTAAAATGGTGCATCTAAGCTGGATGACATCAACAGGCCCTGTGACGTAATGCCATGGGCAGGGGGTCAACAGGCCTCAAAATAGTATAACCAACCTATGCATGGATTATAGGTTCATAAGTTTGTACTAGACTAATGGCCCTGGAGCTTTTACAAGCCTAGCCCATAGAAGTGCCCTGGCATTGTGCCACCCGACATTAGTTCTATGATCCCCAGGGTGAACTTTCTATTACCCATCCACTCATCAAGATTTCTCTTGAAGAGGGTCAGCGAGGTGCTCTGCTTGACATGTATGGGAAGTGTATTCCAGAGCATGGGCAGTCTTTAGGTGAGGAACCTGTCCCTCCAGCATGTTCTGTTGATTGTGGTAATGAGGTTGAGGTCTCTGGAGTGTGTGGTGCTGAGGGATTGGGATTTCTTTAGATGCAGCACTTCTAACAGAGTTGGGTCAAACATGGCTTTGTAAGTCAAGCAGAGATCGCCTCTAAGTAGGCAATATCTGTCCATGTAGGACATGTGTTTAATGCCTAGGATTCTCTTCTTATGCATCACTCTCACACACACATACACACACACACACACACACACACACACATATATATATATATATATATATATATATATATATATATATATATATATATATATATACATACACACAGCATTACAGTTGCCAGGATTGGGATTCAAACCCCTACCTATCTAGTTGTATGTATTATAGTGTTATGCACCTATCACAAGTACCACAGAGCTTAGATGGCTAAAGAGTGTCCAAAGGTGCTTCTAAGGTAAATGACATCAGCAGCCCTTGTAAAGTAGAGCAATGGGGGGGGGGTTACTGTGTGAAACAGGCCTCAAAATGGTATAACCTACAAACACACACACACACACACACACACACACACACACACACACACACACACACACACACACACACACACACACACACACACACACACACACACACACACAGAGTTACCGGTACTGAGATTAGAACCCCCTTCCTAGTGATAGTACTAAAGTGCTATGCATTTATCACAAACACTATAAAGCTTAGATGGTTGAAAAGAGTCCAAAGGTGCTTCTAAGGTGAATGACATCAGCATCCCTTGTAAAGTAGGGCTATAGGGGATTTTATTGGGTGGAACAGGCCTTGAAATGGTCTAACCTACAGACAGACTCAGATACACACACAGTTGCAAATACTGAGATTAGAACCCTTACTTATCTAGTTGTGTGTACTACAGTGCTACATACTTATCACATGCGCCGCGAAGCTCAGATAGCTAAAGAGTGTTCAAAGATGCTTCTAGGGTGAATGACATCAACAACTCTTGTAAAGTGGGGCAATGGGGGGTTTACTGGGTGGAACAGGTCTCAAAATGGTATAACCTACAAACACACATACACAGAGACTCAGACACACACACTCAATTGCCATTACTGAGATTAGAACCCTTACTTATGTTGTATGTACCATAGTGCTATGGACTTATCACATGCACCACGAGCCTTATGCTTTTGAAGGGTGTCTGCCACTGCTGTTGAAGTGGATGACATCAGTAGCTGAAGACAGATAGGCTACTATTGTGGAGGACACTGGTATCACGGCTATTAAATGGGTGACCATTATACAGACACAGGCCTGTTTGGTGTGTGTATACATATTTAAATGTAAATGATATAGAAACATACACAAGGTGGATGATGTGAAACCCATACATCACTACAATTAGACAATGGAGCTCACCAAAGTACTTGCACATGCCACTGCTTACAATTGTGCAAATGTCTTCACCAGTACATTACTCTATGGCTTTCAGGGTGTCTCTCTCTCTCTCTCTCACTCTGCCTCTTGCTTTCTCTCTGTTTGTGACTATCTCTCCCTCTCCCTGTCTCTGCCTGTCTATATTTTGTATATATGTATATGTTACTTATATATACGTATGTATTTGACACTTCACAGATGCAGATATATCTTAAATGTGCCACATACAGATAAATGAGGATAATCCTGTGTGATAGGGGTGGGGAGAGACCGATAGCATGTACAAAGCTATCTATATACAAAGGCATATATGGACAACACAGTTCTATAGTGGGATGTGCGTTCAGACATGGGGTGAAATTGTCTAAGTGTAGGAGCATGCCCAGCATGATCTTCAATAGTAACGCGGTACTCCAGTCCAGGCTTTTGTGTGCTACAGCTGATTGGCTGATGAACCTGTATAAACAGTCCAGAAACTCAGTGATATAGTGGCTGAGGGATCTCCTGGCTGTGTGCTATCCTTATTAAGTGAGTCATATCCTGGGGTGGCTACAGCATGCATTGGACTGAGCAAAGGTTTCCATAATATGTGTGGTATATTCTACATAGCACTGTGAGTTCCTGGCATGTCAGTGGCAGATTGGTCAAGATTAATGTGAGGAACCGCTGACAGACATTTATTTACTGACTCCATACAGTGTAGGGAACCTATGGTAGTGCAAGTATTGTTCTAGTATGCACAATCTACGTTTGTGTGGCCATTGGTTCTCTTCCCCCTTATATGTGTTTCTTAGTCCTTGTGTACTGCAGTCACAGGCTTTGTCCACAATTGCCACTGTTATGCATTTATAGTTATGGTGTGACTGGGGTAGAAGTCGTAACATCACGCACAGGGTTATGGACTTCACACCTCTGACTGTATGTGTTTAGCAGGTTGCCCATCATTGTTCCCCATACAGCTGCTGTGGTCTTCAGAAGGTTTGTGTTGCACTGATACTATAAGGCTACATGTTGGCCATAGTTGTCAAACTCTTACAGACACACATCTGGACAGGCACATAGATGACAGTTGTGCACAGGCCCAGACATTGTGAAAAGGGTCTTAATATTTCTGCTGCAAACGTAGACAGTTGGTAGAAGGTTTTTGTATTAGCTTTCCTTTTCTTATGGGTATGAGGTCTGTATCTCAACTGTCTGTCATTGTTTTCACATCAACCAATTTTGTTTACAGATAGTTTGCCAGGCAAATGCAAAATTATGACAAGCAGAACAATAGGTGTGGACATTCTGTGAATCCCTTTAATTCCAGGGGTATGGATGGTGCTCACTGACTTGTCAGTACTGACACAGTAATGTGGCAGCCTTTATATCATGGCAGTACACTGACCTGTCCCACCCAGCTGTTGTACTAGGCACCATGTACGTTGCTCAGAGCTGTGTACTATCCATATGTGTGGCCCTCTGTTCCTCCACCGTCCAGCTTTCCTGCAGTAAAATATATTTCTTCTGGACAGTCTGTATAACTATTACTGTAGGTGTAGCTCACATGCAGATTTGTTGCCACGGGCAGTCTGGAACCTTGGACCCTGACAACCACAGTCCTATAGTTAGGCCAGTAGGTCACAATAGCCACCAGTAAGTGCTGTGTACTTTCTGACACTATTAACCACAAACATACAGAACACATTGACCCCTGCATATTGTAGAACTGGAACAATGTATCAAGTTGATTGCGACAAGCCTGGGAATGTGTGGTCTGCTGCTATTACCTTACAGTTCTATGTGAACACTGGTGTGTGGGGGGTCATACCTCTCAACTGTACACATCTTTACTGACTGTCCAGATGTTTGGCTCATATTTTGGTTCCATTTTTCATTAATCATGTGGTTGTGTGGCAAATAGTGAAATCATTTAAGACTGAAGTTAGAAAGTTATGACAACCATTTGAGTTTCAGACTTCTTGCCTGCACTACAGAGAAGTCATGCTACTGCAACAGCTGTTATTGCGTCAACTTTCATTGCTTGTAAGAACAATCTTTATGGCATGTGACTGTTTTTGAGCCTTTGCCACACATTTCTTGATTGGTTTGTACAGTGTTCCTGCAGTTGGAGGTTTAGACCTATGTATGGGACTCCAACATTGACATCCATGCATTTGTCCCGTAACCCCGCTGCTTGTAAGTCCCTCACATAGTGCAGGGGATTTTGCTGGCACAGGACCTACTACATATTGTGTGGTGGGCAGAACCTGGCAGTGTTTGCCTGTTGTCCCACATAGCTGTCCATTGTCTGCTGCTATCCCAGTAACCCACTCCATTCCCATGCATACATGCAGCAACACCATATATATGCTACCGCAGTGTACTACTCCATTCATTTATTGTAAAGAAGGGTGACTTACCTTGTGGCAGCAGCAGTTGTGAGGGCAGTGCTTCAGGGCTGACTCTGTCGGATGCACACAGTACACAGCCTATACATGGTAAGGCATAGGTAGTGTAATGTGTGTGTCAGAGAGAGGTGTCAGTCCCTGGATCCCTCGGTCATCAGTGTATGTTCTATGCATTGCCTCTTTGCTAAGGCCTGGGCATACTGGGCACACCTACATTTGCCTACAGGGACAGGCTGAGAGGGTTCCTCCTCTGAGACCCCTGTGCCTGAAGTGACCTTGGCACTGGTGGGGGGCTGTGTGTCCCTTCCTTGTGAAGTTCCTGCCACAGCTGTTTCCACAGGGTCATATCGTTTAGCATGGCACATACAATTAACATATGTGCACATGTGGCAGGAGAGTACTGCAGGGCTCCACCTGATATATCAAGGCAGCGGAACCATGACTTGAGCACCCCAAACACATGCTCTATGATATTCCTTGTTTGTGTGTGTGTGCCTCAATGTGGCATTCTTCAGTGTGTGTGTGTGTGTGTGTGTGTGTGCGTGCGTGCGTGTGTGTGTGTGTGTGTGTGTGTTTGTGTGTGCATTTCTGATTGGAATCATCATCCAGGGTTCCAGTGCATAGCCAGCATCCCCCATGAGATGGCTGTATGGGATGTCCCCCCTGGCAAATACCCGGTACAGCTGTATTGCGTGCCAGATGTGGGAGTTGTGATAACTGCCAAGGCTGCCAGCACACACACTGATGATAATGCCCTGGGAATTGCACACGACCTGGCAGTGGATGGAGTGATAGCTCTTGTGGTTGACATAGCCTCTACCATCTTCATGAGGTGGTGCTTTGATGTGGACATGGGTGCAGCCTATGGCACCCAGCACCTCTGGGTAGTTTGCTACACAGTGGAAGAGATTCATATTGTTGGTCCTCTCCTCAGGGGTGCAGCGGAAATAAATGTGCTCACTGGCATGTGTTAGCATGACATCCAGGAACTGGTGAAGTACCCTTTATACAGATGCCTTTGAGACCCCCATGATATCCCCAGTAGGTCTTTGAAAAGTACCTGTAGCTAGTAATCTTAAGGCTACACATACTTTTGTTTCCACTGGGATGGATTCCCCTCTGTTGGGTTTGGGTCTGGAATGAGGGTTGCAGAGTTCAGTGAGTTGCTGAAGTATGTCTCTGTCCACCCTATAGCACTCTACTGTCTCCAGCCAAGTAGCCCCTGAAAGATTACCCTGGGTCTGAACACTCTTCTCCTCAGTCTGGGCCAGTTGTCAGCATCATTGTCATCACCATCTTCAATCTGTAGCACATAGAGCTGTAGCAAAGTAGCAGCAGCCCCTATCATTTTGTCAGTTAAAATTCCCAAGTGTGTACTCCAATGGTGCAGAGTATGTGGGAAAATCAGATTGAACGGTGTTTGCATACTTTATACTAGTGCGCTGCAGATGCTGCCTGTGTGATTGGCTGACTGATACATTCTACCTGCCAGCTGCATTATTGAGGGGTATGAATGGGCCACTGTGAGTGTCAGAGGCCTTATTAGTCATTTATAGTTGCTTGCCTTTTGTCTATTTCCTTTTTTCCATTTTCCTCCAGTGTTAAGCCTTTAAAACTGTTGCAGCTAGTGTGAACATTGCTGAGTAAAAAGGGCTGTCCCCTGGACACAAACATGCTCAGCATTTCTGAGACCAGGTAAGCATAGTTAAGCAGCCTCAGACACACCCCCTTGCTTAGCTGTGCTTAGCTGGTTTCAGAAATGCTGAGCAGTGCTTAGCGGTGCACAAATCCACTTAGCAGGGTTGACTGCTGCTTAGAATTAAACTTCTAAGCAATGCTCAAACTGGCTAAGCAGAGCTTAGCACTACTAAATTTTCATTTAAATAAATATATGAATTGGACATTAGTTACTCATTACTGACATATTATTAAGTGTATATGTTTTACATTACATGACATCTCCCTGTGTGCTTTGATTACATTACCTTGGGGAGTGACTGTACTGTATGGGACGCTTTTGTTTACATGGATGAGTTCACATCATATATCCACTGACACTGGAAATTTGGACCAGCTACACTACCCTGGTTAACAAATATCAATTACTACATCATTCATTAAAAAAAATAATTTAACAATGATTTCCCATGTAAACAGAGCTGTCCAAACTTCAGCTATACATTTCTATATAGCTCTTTCATGATACAAATACAGTGGAAAAAATACAACCATTTTAAATATATATCTCAAAACCTGTCATTCTATCAACTTTCTAAGTTTGTGAGAGCAATATTTACAAACTATCCCTATTTCTGGCCTTTTGCCCCACTTTTAATACTGGGTTTATCCGGACTTCTTGCTCTAAGAGGTTCAGATGTGTGTGTCCGAGGACACTATTTTAATGTAAAATGCCATACAGCACTTTCAAAATGAAGGAGATGTGTCACAGTTCCTGTCACACACCCCCTGCATTCCATTCCATTCACAGATCCTCTTTTCAGCCTCCACGGACACTATAGGGTTTGTAAGCTCCAATGTGTTTACACCAAGCATGACACACCCCCCCTTTTCATGTCAGCTGCCTCTTCTGCCAAGACCACCACATTATAGCCCCTATGCAGCTGCAGACATGATAGCCTATTTTGCTATTCAGTAAACTTAGCTCATTTGCATACACCTAATTACCTATACCCTAGTTACAGCACTACATGATAGACTATGTCCTTAGCAACCACTGTTACCTGCCATTGTACGAGTCTGCATGCTGGCCAGTATAATGGGGAATTTACTTTTAGCTTAAGTTATCCCCTTTTAATAATTAATTTTATATTTTGTCAGATCGCATGCTTGGGCACCACTGCTCTCCGCTTGGATGCAGCATATGTGCACATAAAATTAACTTTTAATTTTTCATATTTTGCATCAGTTTTACATGCCAACAGCCATAGTTTTGGCCATTAGCACCCCTGATGCAACTAATACATGCTTTAGTTTGAGTTGTCATTGCCCCATTTTTTATTTTGCAGTCTTGTACATGGACAGTTCCCACATACATTTGTAATGCAGACACGGATCATACATGGATGCCTGTCTGCTTCCTGGATCATTAAATCACATAATTTGCATGTTTTTTACCAGCAAATGAGGTGATTTACATTCCACGATTGCCTCCATGGTTGAACAGTGCTGGGAGGCTTGTGCACGCCCCAAGCACTGTTTCCTGGATTGCACAGCCTCTGAGCTCCATGTTTGGGCCGCTGCACAATGCTTACACGTAGATTAGCTCTGTGTAAGCTATATTGAATTACCACATAGATATTTTTGTAAGCAAATGTCCATATAATTGATTCCATTCTGATTGTAACTAAAAGTGAATTAAACAAATCTGTTGTAGTATTGAGGTAATTCACCAATTCAAGTAATTTGGCTTCAGTGTCATTCCACAAATAAAAGTGTTATCCGAAAAATAGACATATGAAGTAAAACTTTTCTTGTAACTGGACTTAAACATAAATTCTCTTTCCCAATTATATAGCTCCCCCTCAAAATAAAGGAACAGAAGTGACATTACTTATGGAAAGTATGGCATTAATGTTAACCAACAATTTCCTTTATTGGAAAAAGGAATTTGTGTTTAAGTCCAAGTACAAGAAAAGTTTTACTTCATGCATATATTTATTAGAGAACTACACCCGTCTATGCTAGCACCCGGGGTGTCTGCCCCCTTAGTCCAACCCTGTTTACTCTGCTGCAAATTCCCCACCCCCAAAATAGGCATGCTATACAAGGATATAAAAATTTAACATTTATATGGAATTAATGTATTCCTTGTAGTTCAGCTTGAATTGAAGACGAACTACTGAATGTTACTAATACTGATGAACTAATGAAATTCTGTGCTTTTCTGTTTTCTTGTTTAATAAATGAGAGCATATAGCAAAAATAAATGTGTGCAGAAGAAAGCTGACATCTTAAACAAGTGCAACAGTAACTTCACTGTTCTTATGAATATTAAATATAATCATGTCAGAAATATTATAGAACACACATCTGAGATGGTTAGACAACCATCGTTTGTGTTCTATATGCAGCTGAAGAGAAGATGAATTATGATTGAAATCAAGAGAACAGGAGACTTAAAAGACTTATGGAGGGTGCCCATGAGTATGCCAAAATAAATAATTATTTACACTTATAAAAGAAATATTAAGAAATAAATAACATTTTTATAGTTCTTACTTATTTTGTAACTATAAATGCAGATGTAATTCATACACAAAGATAGTAGAAGAAATAAGAGTTCTTTGTGTACACAACTGCAGCACAACCCATATCAGCCAGAAATGTCGAGTATTATCATTACTTATATTACACAACATATGTCATTAGCATCGTTAGACTAACTGTGAAAATCAACACCACTTTGTAGCAATGTACATAACAAAACAAATGTTGAAAGAATATTTTACTTTTTTTTTTACCTTAAAGGCAGCACCACACTTCTTGGCTGCTCCCTGTCCCCTTTGTATGTCACTTTATGTGAACATTTGCTCATCCCTACATTTTATGTAAGGGATGAGCCTCACTTTCCCAAAGGAGGCTTCTGATTGGGTAGCTGGGTGGATGAGGCTGACTAGTGAAGACAATTTCTGGACTTTATCATTGGCACTGACAGAGAGAGAGAAGGAGAGAGAGAGAGAGAGAGAGAGAGAGAGAGAGAGAGAGAGCAGTAGTGTGCAGATAGTTGTTCTGTTCTCTTTCTTTTGACTTTTTGAAATCAAAATTTGTTGGTAACTAATATTTTACTATTTATTTTAATTACTTTAATTTAGTTATTTTAAAATATCGGATTCAGAATCAGACTAAGTTTCATGTTTAATTCCCTTTTTAACTGAAGTGGTGATCGAGTGAGGCGCCTGCTTCTGCAGTGTCTGAAGACTTGAGAAAAAATGTTACTCACTGACTAGCCCACCACCAATTTGGTACGGCATGCAAACACACCTGGTTTTGGTAGGTAAGTAAAGTAGTTCAACAAGACACTGAAGAATGGACATCGGGCTGTGCGGGCAGCAGGCCAGGCACTCAGCAGGCAAGTCCATGCTGGCAGTTTCTTAGCCTTGGCCAACTACCTAATTGCTATAAAGTTTTTTTTGGGGGGTGGGGAGTTACTTAGTGGCAGTGTTTACTTGCTACTTTACTTGTTAGAAACTGAGTGATACATTTTGTAATTTGTAGGCAGCACTAATTTTGCAGTGCTACTAGCAAGTATTGATTTTTATAGGGTAAAAATATATATATTGCCAAACTTAGAACTATAAAGGTACTATAATATGTTTTATACTAGTATGCATTTTTGAGTGATATGAAATATGAAATTCAAATGTCTGTCATTGCTAGTGAAATGAAGTTTGGGGAGGATCAGTTTTTATAAACTTAGAAAGTTGCTACACTGTGTTTTACACTGATATATATACATTCTGAAGTCTGAAACTGAATTGTATGTGGCATTGTTTAGTGACGTTAAGCTTGAGGGGGAATCACATCAGGGACAAAGTGTGAAATATGGCATGTTGTAAATTTTGAAAGTTGCTAGAATAATATGTTTGGTACTAGTATGAATTTTTTTGAAGGATGAAGTCTGAAACTCAAATGTTTATTATTCAGTGAATTTCAGTGGGGGGTGGGAGGGGAATTAGAGGTCTTCTTGTTCATAGGTCTGTAGTCTGTTACAAGCCTAGCCAATCATTAGACAGTAACCAGAGGTAAGAATCAAACCTTGTATCTGTGAGGTGAGGTCATTAATCATTATGCCAAACTTTACTGGTGACTTAAATGGGTTGGCGGTAAGGGTTTACATTTGGGACAAAGTTTAAAATATTTCTGTTCTAAACATAAAGTTGCTAGAATAATATGTTTTGCACTACTAGTACACATTTTCTGAAGGGTATGAAGTCTGAAGCTCACATGTTTGCCATTATTTAGTGGCTTCAGGTTGGGGGGAATCATACCAAGGGCAAAGTTTAAAATATGCCTGTTATATACATAGAAAGTTGGTAGAAAAATATGTTTTACAGTAGTGTGCATTTTCTGAATGATTATTAAGTCTGAAACTCAAATATGTCTTATTTAGGGGAAGTTGGGGGGATAACACCAGGGACACAGTTTAAAATATTGCTTGCTGTTGTAAGCTGCCAGAATAATGTGTTCTGCAGTGCACTAGTATGCATTTTTTTAAAGAAATTGCTTGAAATATTGCTCTTTATGTTGTCTCTTTTTTCTGTTTTTCGTTTTGCTGTTCAGTAGGCATCAAGTGAGGATCTCAACCTGAGATCCAAGGGGCCTAGCTACTCTTCTGGTACTTTATGCAATTTATTTTTACAATTCCTTTGTAGTTTATGCTTTCCACTATGCCTTACATGACCTATTTGCAGTTGTAAGTAATATCTAAGCAATAGAGTTTTACCTTCCCCCACATATACAGAAGCTGTGCACACAAAAATGTAGCAAATGAAAGGAAATGATGGCATCCTTCCAGTTGAACTTATATTAAACATAACCTATTTACTTTGACATGATGGATGCACTAGAAATATGTTATGGCGATGTGTGCTTCCATAACTTGTTGCTTAATATTCTTATTATTTAATATATGTAAGCATTTAAGGGGATTAAGTAGAAATGCATACAGAATTCATGAAACAGCGATTTTTTTTTTCATTTTCGTCAGCATTGGTCATTCACATGGTACTTTAACGCCCACCCCAACCTCCACTCTGACTAGACTGCGGTGGCTGAGTTCAACCATCTTGAATGTGCAGTTAATATTTTTGAAGAAATGACTGTCTTATACAGTTATCATATTAACACACACATATTGTATGTGAAAAACATTTCTAAGTATACTCATACAACTTTACATCTGACTTTTGATATATATATATATATATATATATATATATATATATATACTTACAAATTTTTTCTTTCTCATATATATATATATATATATATATATATATATATATATATATACTTTCGGATTTATACACAAAAGCATGTCAGCAAATAAGCATGCCATATTTTAATACAGATGCATTTATGATTACAGTGATGTGTATGCTAATTTATACCTTTGGATTAAATTTAGATACATATTTGCACTTATACATATAAATATGTCTTCTTGCATTTACCTGCATTTATGTAATATTTCTGAGAAAGTTACACACAGAGCAATGTTCCAAAGGAAGACATTAGTGAAGTAGCAGTGGATGCAGTTCTAAAATGGCAGAAATGTCAACTGCAAGTAATTTATTCAGAGGAGGGTAGTTTGCACTCTATACATGCATGCTGGATTGCAAAACACAGTGGGTGCGCCTAACTACAATAAAATGCAACAGTATAGTATGCCAGCACTTTTGCTATAGCACTTGACTGAGGCTATAGGTGTTAAAGCCATTTGAGACAAACTATAAAATAGTCCTGCAGATTTTGAAAAAAATATAATAAATAAAAATGCAAGCTGCAGTAAATGCATTACAGCAGGCCATGGTTTTACAGGCTATATACTACAGGATGCTCTGCAAATGCATCCTAGAGGACACCCAGCACAGCACAGAGCCAGGCTACAGTTAAGCCAGCTGTCTGACCAGGACACCATTAATAGATGCAGATTAGATAGTGAGATGGTGCAAGCTGTTTGTAGGGTGTGTGAAACCCATGTTCTCATACAGTCCGCAAGGTAACCCTGTCCCAGTTGAAACAAAAGTGTACCCGGACCTGTGTATACTGGCCACTAGGACATTTCAGTGGCATATGGGTAATGCTGTAGGGGTGTTTCAGACAGCTGATCATTGCATATTAGGATAGGTCCTAGCAGTTATGTGACAAATACCATAAATAGTTGACTACTCCAGTCACCAAAGAGGAATGTTAAAGATATTTTAATGTCTTACAACCTTACAACAACAGCTGTCACAAAGTGCTTCTTGAGTTACGTAACAACCTACCGTCTACCCTCTCCATGTATTAGCATATGTGCATGATGGAAAAGCACACATGACCAGTACTGTACATGAGGGGTATAACAAAGGTGAAAAGGAAAAATGCAGGTGCATGGTGTGTTGAAGTGGAGACAGAGGCAATGCCAAAATAAAGTGCCACACATAACAATGGCATGCCATCTGAAGTATAGCTGAGCATGTGATAATGAAAGAGAATATGTAATATTGTGTGAAGAAAATAAATGCTGTAACCAAGATATTGTATGATTATGAGTTCAACATAAAGCTGTATCTCAATTAAAAATGGCAGGGCAAATGGAGGCACTTGTAACTGCAAGTTCACACTCAACTTATAGGTAAGGGTATGGCATCCAATTCCAAGGAAGTTATAGTACCACTCTTACTTGGCCCTTATCAGACCTGTCATTGAATACAATGCCCCCCTTTGCCATGTACCCAATCAGATACTTGCAACAGTTGGAATGCCCACAAATGTTTCTCACCAGGAGAATTTATGGCATGAATACCCTGTTCTACACTGATCGCTTAAAGGTTCTGTCTATGAATTCAGTCTTCTACAGGCTGCTGATTTGAGATCTTTGCCTAGCTTACAGGGCTTTTGCAGACCCAGCCCTGATGGATCTGTTGCACGTTCATAAAACAAACACCAGAAACACTAGATCCAGAAATCTAAACCTCACTTGCGACATAAACAGAAAATGCTGGGGAGACAGATGCATGTTTCAAAGGATCCCCTCACTATGGAATAGGCTCCCCATTCATGTAAAACAGAGTTCATCCCTGACCCTGTTTAAATGAAACCTTGACAACAGGATGGGAAATTGTAAATCTATCCATAGTCTGGCCTCCATGTCCCTTATGGACAGAGGCCATGAATAAGAAAAGTATTATCCTAACACCACCCCTATAAGTCATTAGCTTCGTGCTAACATGCCCCTCTGTATAGATGCCCATGATACTTGGGACCCAAATGGTTTGGAGTGCGTGGCTAGGCTTGTAAGGGCCTTAGTGGTCATTAGCCTAGTACCAACTTATGAACCTCGTTAAAAGTGTTATTTTAAAACATTGTACATGGAGATTTTTTTCTGTGGCATGTCCTCTTAAATAGATCTGTTTTGAAAAACAAAAAACTTATGTTGATAGATTATGAGACATATAACTGCAACATATTTTCCCCTGTGAGTCTTTTGGTCACTCTGACAAATAGCTCTGATGTTAAGTGTGAAACAGAAGAAAGTTATGATCTTAGCTGCTCCTTCTATAATATGTTATGAAAATATGAAAAATACCTAATCAGACCGCTACCTGTTACACAGTGGCCCTTCTAAATATGTGATCGCATTGGCTGAATAGAGTTATTAGTTGTGGCAAAATATAATTAACACTGCAAAAAGAACTATTTAATTCATCAGTCTGATCAACTAAACCACGATTAGGAGACTGTGAGAACATTGCTACAATGCATGTTAAGAAAGAAAACAAGGAACCTCCAATGAAGTATCTAACATATATAATAAGCTCTTTTCAAACATACATGCAAACCGATGTGCAGTGAGTATTTAGGAGCTACAATACCTGTCATACCTTTGCATGCTATTTTATGTACACATCAGCACATCACACAGCATGCAGCTGGACAAAGCATTAGTGAGAAGCCTAAGAAAAAAGGTCACAACAGTGAAAATGCTGCTGTATAACAGAATTACTTAAAATGGAAATACCTCCTTTGTATGATCACAATAATTACAATCCAGGCCATGGATCTTTAAGGTTTACTTTTCTCTGTGATATTTATCAGCTCAACATTCATCATCATGGGCAAACACCTCCCTGTATGCACAGCCTTTATTGATCCGTAGGTCAAGAGGTGGCTCTTGCTTAATCAGAATACATGTCCGAACTGTTGTTACCTTTGACCTTGACTTACAGTTTGCAGACATGAGTATTAGTCACTAGTGGCAGAATTACATAAAAATCATGGATAACCGCCTATTAAACATTAGACAGTACTCAGTGGACATTTCTTCATTCAGAAACCTCTTGAAAACATGAATCTTTCACTTTGCAGTTTCTTATTGTGTTACATTTCCTCCCCACCATTTCATTCTAAAACAAATAGGTCAATTAGCAAGTTTCATCAGTTTTTTTCAATAGGTTACTTCTATTAAATACTAGTGTTTACTTATAGATTTAACTTTGGTTCAAAGTATCATAGTTTCTGTTACGTTACAATACTAAATGTGTCTGGAAAATTATAAATGTAACTGGTGTGGGCATTGAGCAGATCTATATATTTTCTTGAAAGTCATTTTATATTTGTTTCCCTAGAAATTCTGCCTGGTTGTTAGCCATCTTAACATGGAGTACATTTTCCTATTGTTGGGATCATTCTGTCCTTTTAAGGAATAACATGTTGTCTCATAGTTGGGGTCATTCTATCTTCACGGAGAGTAATATGTTCTCCCATGACTGGTATCATTCGATCATCACAGGGAATAATTTGTTCCCAACATGGTTTGAATGATTCCATCTTCACAGGGAATAATATGCTCTCCCATAGGTGAGATGATTCTATCTTCACAGGGAATAACATCTTCTCTCTGGTTATCATTCCATCTTCACTGGCCAATAAAACAACTACACTTTGAGCCCTTTTGTGTGTTTCCCATCTCAAATAGACCAGGTAAAAACATCCTGCCAGAAGATGAATAATTCTAGTCCCCCCAATGTAAAAACACAGTAAAAAGAATCTCACAAGTGCAATGCTACCACATACAAGCAAATACTAGCTAGTATGGCTCTTCTACAAGGTGATTTAAAAGATGTAAGCACAAACAGTGACAGGAAAAACAGTCTTTTCTGCAAGTTATTCATTTAAATGCATAGATAAAGCTAGAAAACAGTAGTGATCACTTAAATAATGTTAAACAAGTACAATTATCAAGTAAAAGTACTTAGTTTTGCCTGTATGGCACTGGAAGCAAGTAAAACACCTCTGAAACTCAGGCTAGGACACCAAACTCTCCTTAGTTTTGTGGAAGCACTTAAAATCTTAAAATTCTAATTTTGTTGGCCATGACACATAAATTGCACTTTTAGACCTTTGCAATAGATATCACCACAGGTTCTTAACCGCATGGTATAGAATTCCATCCGCAGGATTATACAGCACTTTGGCTACGACCACTTTTGTTTATCTTCTGTTACACAGTATTACTGTGCCCCACTACAGACATCAAGCTAATTATATTTCCCTTAACTTGGTATTTGTCTTAGAAACATTCTGTCCAGAGAATTGCTTCTGCTTACATAAGGTAAGCAATGCAAAACTGGACTGTTGTAACCAAATTGTTTTTAGTGAAAAACATTTCTCATTTACCTGGTTCTGCTGCCTTACCTTTTGTGTTATTTATCTGTAGTCCTGAACTAAAGTATAAAATATATATTTTACAACCAAATGTCTGGTTGCAGAGCTATTGATTCCGGAGTAAACATTTACAAAACATAATCAGTGGCTAGCAGAGTATTTGGAGTAGTTGCATTTCAGCATGTTTGTTTTGATCACATTTAATGGCAATGATGCTTTTAAGACATACATATAAACAGTATCTGTTTGTGATGCTTTTAAGACATACATATAAACAGTATCTGTTTGTGATGCTTTTAAGACATACATATAAACAGTATCCGTTTGTGATGCTTTTAAGACATACATATAAACAGTATCCATTTGCCAGTCTACTGCGATAGCCCGACACCTAAGTGTATACAGTGTTAAGGATTTAGGCAGCCATAATCATCTTTCAAACCGTGTCTGTTCAGAAGTATGTGTAGCAACAACAAAATGAACCATATGACAATTGTCTATGAGATATTATAGTACATGACAAGCATGACTGTACAGCATGTCTGCCTAGGTACATCTTCACTTGGTGGCTTCCCAAATCCTAAGTTATGTCCTTTGGTTTGACATTGTTCTTCTTTTACAAAAATGTGATTGCCATCACTGATAGCTCTTGTCATATACCCCCTTTATCTGCATAATATTTGGCAATGGGTCTATATTACAACGTCGAACTAAAACAAGTTTGAATGTTGTAATATTGACCCCTAAAGTTCAAAAGTGGAAAATAGCGAAGCCACGGCACATCGACTTTTTTCCCAGGGGAAGAAAATCGGTGGGCTGTTTTCGGAGCTTTGCTATTTCCTCCACTGTGGTGCGATCTCTGAGTTGGCATATTTAAGTAGGTGGGGGTGTGTGGGGGGTGAAGCCTCCCACTTCAGTTAAAGGTTAACTCTTTTTTTTCTGTGCTTTCCGTTTTGTTGGGTTTCGGACATAAGGGTTCAATATTACAACGATCGAACTTTTGTAAGTTCGACGTTGTGATATAGATCCTTTGGCAACTATTCATCTGAAAAGGCTCTGGTAGTGGTAAGACCTCACACACCCACACACTCACACACTGAATTCAGTATCTTTATGTTGTTAAAGCTGCTGGTTGTCCAACTCTGACATTTGAAAACACTTTTTAATAATTTCTACTACTCATTAATCTGGTATCGATGCATGTAGGAAATGCACAAGACAGAAGTAGTCTCCGCCAGCCACATTCTTGTAAATTATTGTTTCTTTCAGGTTTTTGCAGAATAACACAGCCTCTCTTTAATATATTGCCCCTTACATTACAAATAAATACGGCAAGACCAAATCTCAAATAAGATAGGAAATAGCTAATGAACTTTCTGCCTCTTTTTGTCTTGCTGAAATAATTTAAAGGGCTCATGAACACAGAATAAAATAGCATTTATATTGCTTTCTTTTTAAAAGCTGGACACGCGGATTTGAAATACATACTTTTTTCCCTATTTAACATTTTTTTTTGCCAATGGAACGAAATCTACTATATATAGCAAAATGCATTGTTTTCCTCATTTTGTAACTGAGAGGAAAGTAAAATTTAAATAGATTTTTTTCTTCGCCTTTTGTTTTAAGAAGTTAACTTTCTGTTTAATTTCACATTAAGACCCATAATTTGGGAATGATGACAAACCCAATGTGCCCATAATAGAAAGGTATTATGATTATTACTCAAACATAATTTCAGGAATAGACTTTCTAGTTGTTACTTTTTATTTGCTGCCTGAAAAAAAGTCTCAAAGGGGTTTTGAATGTTTGTTAATAAGGAGCATTTATAGTGGCCCCACTACTCCTGCAGATCACTCAAATATGATTTTGCTGACAGGATGATGTACAGTATCCATTGATATTGTTTCCCCTAAATGACTGCTATCTGTTCTTCAGGTGTGTGACCATCCTTCTCATCAACTATCCCACTTACCACAACTCTCCTTCAGTCCCACAGCTTGTTGTATAAACACTGTCTCTTCTCATTACCATTGAGGACTTGTTGCCTTTTATATGCTGGTTTTCCTCAACCTCTTCACCTTTTTTTTGTAATCCACTTTGTTATGCTAACTTACACTTGTGCAGTTTTTAATAATTTATATATGTGTTTGACACCACATTTAGGCAACAATCTATTAGGATATTAATCTTAGCCCAGGTTGGATGGTTTAGAGACAAAGCCAGAGAGGCAAGATTGGGTTGGTTTGGACATGTACTGAGGAGGGATTCTGGGTATATTGGGAAATGGATGCTAAAGACGGAGCTTCCAGATAAGAGGAAAAGAGGAAGGCCTAAAATAAGGTTTATGGATGTGGTGAGAGAGGACATGCAGGTGGTTGGTATGACAGAGCAAGATGCAGAGGACAGGAAGAAATGGAAACAGATGATCCACTGTGGTGACCCCTAACAGGAACAACCGAAAGAAAAAGAAGACTCTGCTGCATGGAATGTGTTATGATATATATAGCTTTGACTAAACATGATTATGAAGTTCCTAGAGACAGGTCCATGCTCCTAGCAAAGTATGATCTAGACCTAGAGAAGGAATCCAGCTTATTGTGCTTCATAAATGTATGTACAGGGGGTCAAGTAGCACCTTCTAGAACACTTCTAGAATCTAACCCTTTCCAAATAACCATAGAAGAAGCCAAAGTTGTTGTAAAGAGGGCCTTGATCCTGCCTGGAATGGATTTGTCACGGTGAGTATAACAAAAGTTAATAAATAGTCTTTGACAGCCATTTGGAAATAGTCTTGTTTTGACACAGGTTGTCCCTTCTTCTTGCCTTTATAAAAAATTAACAATTGATCCGATGATCTGAAAGACTTAGTTCTGTCAAGATAGTATCTAGGTTGTCTATGGACATCCAAGGTATTGAGCATCCTTTCTCCCTTATTTTTAGGCTCAGGAAAAAAACAGGGAGATGAATAGTTTGGATTAAAGTAAACTCATATACCACTTTAGGTATAAAAGAAGGATCAGTTCTTAAGGAAATCCTGTCCTTGTGGAAAATGAGGTAGGGTTGACTAACCATGGCAGCTTGTAACTCAGACACCCTTCTTGCAGAAATCAGAGCAGTTAGTAAAACTGGATTCTATGTTAAAAACCTCAAGCCAGCCAGATTAGCTGGTTCAGATGGAAATTAGTTTCTCCAACACAAAATTAAGATCCCAAGGAGGGGCCACTAGTTTACTTGGAGGCTTGTTATGCAAAACCCCTTTCAAGAACATTTTGACATGAGACTGCCTTGAAAGAGGAGGATCTATGAACAGACATTGATAGAGGAATAAGAAAGGCCATATGATAATGTTTGTTTGTGTCTTTCGGCTTTTCCCGGTTAGGGGTCGCCACAGTGGAACTCCGGTCCGCTAATGATTGGCAGTAGATTTTTACGCGCTGGCTTGCCAGGCCTAACACACAACCTACAATGAAGGAATGCCCATTCATGCATGTCGACACACAGAAGACGCTCTAACTGAGAATCGAACGGGCAACGTCTAACTGTGGGGCGACAAGGCTACCGCAGCACCACCACCGCAGTCTAACTCACACAAATATTGTAAAACCAGAGAATAACTAGCTCTGAATGGGTGGTGGTTATGTTGTTGGCACCAATTAGAAAACCTTTTCCATGTGCTAACATAGAATTTTCTAGTAGCAGGCTTTCTTGCCTCCAGTAGTACCTGCAACGCATGCTCAGAAAACAGATGCTTAAAAGGAATTAAGACCTTATCATTCAGGCAGTCAACTGAAGATGATTGATTTTAGGGTGTATCAAACACACCCTAGTCTTTTGTGAGTAAATCCATTCTGTGATGAAGAAAGGAGAACCGTGGTTACCTGTGCCAGAAGAGAGTCACCACAATGATCTTGGAGGATTCCTTGTGAATCTTCAGAAGTACCCTGAATATTAGTGGAAAGGGTAGAAAAACATATAGGAAGATTCCTGTCCAAAGAAAAGGAAAGGCATCTGTCTTCCAGGCCTTCTTGCATGGAGTCCTGGAACAGCATTTTGCCAGATGATTCTTCAGAGAGGTGGCAAAGAGGTCTACTTGAGGAACTCCACACAGATAGATCAAATCTTGGAAGAGTCAGGGATCTAGTTTCCATTCATGAAGGTCTGCCTTGGTCCTGCTTGGCTTATCTGCCACACAATTATGCTCTGACTGAATGTAGGATGCCTGTAGAGTGAGATTGTGCTGTGAAGCTATATTCCTAGCTAACATGGCTAGTCTGCAAAGGGGGTATGACCTGGTCTCCCTTTGCTTGTTGATGCACCACATCACTGTGATATTGTCTATAACTACTTGAAGAGGTCTCAGGGATCAAAGATGATTCAGAAATTTGAGTAGCTTGATCAGAGCTAGCATCGCCTTGATATTTATGTGCGTGCATCTGTCCTTGGTGCCCCACACTCCCCGTGCTTTCATCTCTCCTGAAACTTCTCCCCAAGCAACGTCTAAAAGCATATGTGGTGATGGACTGCGTTGGAGCAGGAAGGGAGAACTGAGGCCTTGATTTCAGGATAGCTGTTTTCTCTACCAAGTGATTTCTCTTCTGATAAACCCCAGTACTGGGATCTGAAAAGATGAAAGGGTGTTGATTCTGGGGCCAAATATATTTCAGATACAACTGTATCTTTCTTATGTGGAGTCTTGTCAGAGGTATCATTAGAATCATACATGCCATGAGACATAAAATCCTGAGGTATTCCCTTGCAGTGACAGAAGTCTGAATGGAAAACCTTAGAAATAGCTCTAAATAAAGATCTATCTTTTTCCTGTGGAAGAAAAGCTCTTTGAACTGAGGTGTCTAATTAACATTCCAGGAATATATCCTGTGTGAGGGAGTCAAGCAAGACTTTTGAATGTTCTCTTGGAATCCCAACTTGTGCAATATATCTCTCACCCAAGAGAGAGATTGCCAACATGAAAAAGATTCTGTAAAGATAAGCAAGCCATGTAAATATGGAAACATGTGGATACCTTGTAGCCTGCAGTTAACTATAACTGGAGCTAGACAATTTGTGAACACTCTTGTTGCAGTGGATAGTCCAAAGGGTAAGGCAAGAACTGATAATGTGATCTAGACACACAAAACCTTAAGAAACATCTGAATTCTGGATGAGCAGGGATGTGATGATAAGCACCATTTAAGTCTAGTATTACCAGGAAACTTGAAAGAGGAAGAAGAGGCAACAGAATGTGAAGTGACATGATTTTAAATTTGGACGCTATCACAAACAGGTAAAGGAAAATTATCTACAACTGGTCTCTAAGCATTTTCTTACTTTCTTTCTTTGGGATTAGGAACTTCCTTGAATAAAACCTCGTTCCCACCTGGGAAGGAGGAACTGGTTGTAACACTCCTTGGGACAGCATGTGATGAAGATCTGGTGGAAACAAAAGAGTCTGATCTGCAGGATGAGGAATGAACCCCTTGGAAAGGAGGACTGCCCTCCCATTGACATCTGTAACCCTGATAAATGATTTCCAGGACCCATTTGTGCGAAACAATCTGTAGCCCAAGAGAAAAATGGAGATTCAGACTTTCTGGAAGAATAAAGTGGGCAGGGTAGGACAGGGTCACAAGGTCTCCTGAATATGTCATTCAGACATGGAGTGTTCTTGGTTTTGGGAGGTCTGAGACTTCTTTTTGGAACCTCCTTGCCACCTAAATGTCTGTTTACCTGAATTCTGTTGAGACTGTTTATTCTGTTTTTTGCTGAAACTGTATGAGGAGAAAGAAAATCCCTTGGACAATTTTGAAAAGGAGGGGTAAAAAGTCTTAGAGATTCCCTGGATCAGCTTGCCCTTTTATCACACTTTTTGATTACCTCTGCAGCAGAGGGGCAAAACACTAAATCTCTATCCAAGGGAGAATTTAAAATTTCATTTTTAACATCACCTGAGAGGTTCTGACAATAAAGCCAAGCAAGCCTCCTTAAAACTGTACCAGTGACCACAGCCCTGTAAGAAGTATCAATAGAGTCATACATACACTGCAAACAATGAGAAGTGACCTGTGAAACAGAAGAAACTAAGCCATTTAAAGCAGATGTTTCTTCACAAGAAGAAACTATAGATAAAACATTCCTCGTACTTTCACAACATATCAAAATAAACTTTAACATATGAACCTGACAATTTAAAATTATGAAATTTAAAACTGCAGAAGTATATACTTTTCCCATACTTATCAATAATGTTCCTATTCTTATTAGAAAAAGTAGGACTGGAATTAACTAAGTGCTTAGCAGCAGAGGAGTCACCAAGGATGCATCTGATGAGTCAGGTTTGGGAATAGTATATAAAAAATTTAAAAGACTGAGGACTTTTATACATCCTAACTGCCTTTTTAGAGACAGGTAGCTGACTATCAGGAAAACTGCAGGCAGTCAGACACACATCTTCTAAAGCAGACAAGACAGAAAGAATGGGTGTAGGTTTTGGAAAATCATTCTGTAACAACTGATAGTATTTTCTGAGGTACTGAGAAACCTCTGTGTTCTCCTCCTGAAAACACTGGGACATTCTAGCAATAGTCTCAGAGAAAGTGAAACCTTCACATGGTGAATCAGAGAGTGAGTTATCCTCTGAGTCTGAATCAGAAATCTCCGGAAAAAAAACTGAATCCATCCCTGCATCTTCAAGTTCACATTCAGAATCTTGAATCTCTTCAGGAAAGGTGGCATCCCTCTTTCTTTTACTGGAAACTAAGCTACAAGAAGGATCAGTAGCCTGAATCAAACCCTGAGCCAGGCCCAGTAAACTACTCTTATCCAAAGAAATGTGAGGAGGAGTAGATACATACTTGATTTTCTGTTTCTTTTTAACAGGAAAAAATGGGGCCAACTGAGTTACCAATGGCAGCCGCTCCTGCCCCAGGGATGGGCACAGCATTCTGATACAACAGGGAAACCTTCCCTGTTCCCTCTCCCAGGGCCAACAAGAGTGTCTCTCCCATGCCCACTGAGGGGACCCCAACAACAGTGGAGGAGGTGGCTAACCACTGGTCCATAGTGGCTGTAGGAGCTTCACCAGAGGCTCTTTGGTAAAAGATAAGTGGTCTGAGTGCAACAAATGGCAACACCAGAGTCACCCTCCTTGTGGCTGAGCTAAACTGCTAGCCTGCTATGGTGGAAAAGACTGTTTGCTTAACTTTTTCTTTCTGTGGCTAGAAGAAAGACAGACTGTGTGACTGACAATCTGTTCCATGGTCCAGCCAAAAAAGGTGCCTCTATCCTGGGGAAAACAAACAACAATGCCAGTAAACCTACCAGTCCAGAAAAGTTACTTTTTTTTACAGGAAAACACAGTAAAATTATTTTTAACAGTATGGCAACCCCACAGTAGAAAAATAAACACAATTTATCCACAGAGAATATTTTATCAGTTAGTTAACATTACTTTTAAACTGGCATAAATGGGTACTCTATTTAAAATTACATTACAGTCTCAAGATAATCCATTAAAACACAGCACTCCTAGCTTTAAAATAACTTTCCTGAAGAGAAAAGTAATAAAACATCAGTAAAAAATAAGAAAATGGAATTTTTTATCAAAGGGAACTTATCTGCCTAGCTAAGGAAAGAGGAAACTGACCGTCGATCCTCAAAAGCTTCAGAGGAGGATACTCTTTGGGGGTAGTAAAGCTATGAAGGACATTGCGCCCAAACTTGCCTTTTTTAGTCAGCTCAGTTCAAGTTGCTTGACAGTTTGGGTACTTGGAATGTGGGGTGAAGCTTTGGAAGATGGTCAGCTGTTATATCCTTGGCAGGATATAACCCATATACCCAAGGCTACTGCAGCAATGATCAATATGAAGAACATATGTATGCATCATGAAACAGTATTTTTGGAATACAGCGCTTCTAGAATTGCTGGCTGAAGTAAGAAGATTCTTAGTGTAAACTACAGAAGAATATTAGATAAATAACACATATTAGTATGTTATTTATACTATATATAAAGTCCTGGTGGTAACTTAATGAAAGAATTAAATAGATATCACATACTCACTTAACAGATTGTCTCTGATTTCATTGAAAATCACTGTAGAAAACTGGCTTTCAAAACACCGTCATAATGTGAATACTGTGACTACAAGGATGGCAGTTTTTATTAATTAAAGGTATGAGCCACGCAGTTTATAATTGCAAGAAGAGTCTTAGGATCTATGTTATAAGCCATGATTATAAACAGTGTACTGCACATCAAATACATCAAAATAAGTTACCGTGTCTATGGGACCTGCGTGTGGGGCACTTAGCAAAATAATAATAGTTCATTTACACTGCACTTCCTTATTCTCTGTAAAGAATAACTGTTATAATCTGAAAAGCATGGTATCTTCCTTGTTGCTACTTTCAAAAGATCACGGTCCTCAAACATGGTTTTCAAATAAACAAAATGACTCTTCATAAATCACTTCACTAACATATAAATCAATAATGCGTTGACCAAGATAAAGGTACTGCATAGCTTTTTTGCCACAATCACTGCAGGAGCTGTGCTTTAGCCTGTAAGGTTGTTCAGAACCATCCTGCTCACAGTACTAGCTTGCTGAAGAGAGAACTCTCACTGATCCTTATATTTATCTGAACACAAATTACCACCGCATTAGAATTCTGTGAGGCAGCACACTAAAAATAAAAGTGTAGGACTGGCGTTTTATAAAATATATTTAAAAAAAAACAAACAGTTTAATTCAAGAGATAAAATCACCAGAGAAATTACTTCAGTAATTTGGAACTCCAATCAGGCTTGAACTTCAGCCCAGTTGGACAAGCATATCAGCTTTCTTTAGTTACACAGATTTAATGAGCACACGCATACCTGATGTTTTATATCATTTCTACTGCAGAGATCTTTCAGCATGTGATATAGCAAGCCTTGTTCTGAATCAAAATGCCAAAAACTAGTTTAAGTGCAAATGAAAAAAAGACGAGGAAACTCTAAAAGAACGCTACGTAGGCTATCAAAAATGCCATGACAATAACTGAGGAATAACATGAATCTGACAAGAATAATCTTGAGTTTTATGAATTGATGTTTTCAAAGAATAACTTGGGTAAGAGTTATATATTCAGAAATGGCTGAATGCCTTTTGGGAAAGATTGTTATTTACAGTTTCAGGTTTATTACAAAAACAAAAAAATACACAATCAAAAAAACACAATTACATGATACTATGAGAGTTTATGAGGAAAGTATTGCATTTGTATGACATGAGGAACATCAGGAAGCATTAGAAATTTGAAGAAGGGGTTGAGCTCACAAGCAACAATACTGTTGTTTGATACTGACAAGTCCTTTTCTTTCAGTGGCACTTGTATAGTCTCTAGGATTTAGTGCACTTGGTGTCTGCCTTGTCTTGCTACTTTTAACCTGAGACAATTAAACATCTTACGTTGACACAAATGTTCCTGTTTTTCTAGAGGTAGATGCATGCTGCATAATACTTATACTAGGTGACTGGTTGTCTGCTCAAGGTGTTTTTAAATGCACTCACTGATATAATTTATAACTTATCAGGAGGTTTTATGGCTTCTAAGTTACTTTCTTTTAAGTAAAGAGGTAGTGAACAACCTTCTACATGGCAAGTATCTGTCCCTCAAAAAGAAAATAATATTCTGCGTGGAGGCACACATGAATGGGGCGTGCCTTCATTGAAGGGTGTGCGTCAGGGCTGGTAACCCGGTACGTAAAAATACACTACCAATCATTAGCAGACCGGAGTTCCGCTGTGGCGACCCCTAACCGGGAAAAGCCGAAAGACACACACAAAAAAAAAATATATATATATATTTATTACACACACACACATTATATGTATATATATATATATATATATATATATATATATATATATATATATATATATATATATATTGTTTTTTTTTTTTTTACTTCATTGAACTGGGCTAACTCACTCATAAACAGTAATCAGATGAACTGTATCAATACAGTGTTAAAATAGGAATCAGAATGGCGCAGCTTATATCAGAAGATCTCTGTCAATAGTTTAAAAGAGATACAGTGATATAACAATACTGTAAAAGAAATCTCTACCTACTGAGTGGGAATACAAGCATTTTTATATTTATATTGATAATAAGCAACATTAATCTCAGATTGCAAACAGTCAAACAGACTGTATTTAATAATACCCAAATGAGGGTTGATTCTTGAGGCTTAATATGCAAAAAGAAAACACAGTTATGATGATTATTAGTCAAGGCTTCCTGTGAGTGCAACAGAGAAATGAAACCTATATGCTGATAACTGTATGAATGTAACTGCTGAATATACATTTCTGCTGAGAGACATTGAGAGTGCAACTGAAAAAATATTATAACAGTTGCTACCTATCAGAAGATAAAAAATATGAGTATCCTGATATGGAAACATAAAGAACATTTCAGAGCTTCAAAGTCAGAGTAATAGTTTTGTAGAGTGAGAGTACCCATGAATACAATATTAGGCGCGTGAGGGCCACCTAGGAGTAGTAAAAGTTAAACCAGTGCTCTGGGATTAAGTATGTTTCTGTTTTGGGTGAGCTAATATAGGAGATGCTAAAATACTGTGTATTGTGCCAACTGTGCAACACGCTAAAGAAATAGCCATAAAGATAACTGAACTACCACAGTAACACTTGACTAATCTGAGTACTGAATTTTAGGGGCATTTTATAAAAAGGATTGCTAAGTTTTTGCTCTTGACTACTCAAGATTCACAGCTATGGAACCAATACTTTTCACACCCTCACATGCTGTAATTCCAGTTCTTGACAAACTACTTGCAATGTTTCAAGAACCACACACAGTCTGGACTGACAGGCATCCTACATTTAACAGCTACAGGTTTAAAGAATTCTGTAATCTCAAGGAATGACATGTTGAAACTTCACTTTGTCTATGTCAATAGGCGAGTGAAATGTCTTATGTAGAATATCATTAAATTAATAAAGATGACCAAGAACACTCTACACAAACTAACAGCATTAGTAAGAAAAATGAAACACCACAAACATGCCTCTTTACTCAGGTCAGAACTCTACTAAATAAGAGAAGTAAAAGGATGAGTGACTATGATCATTTCTAAATCCACTGATGGTGATGATGCTGGTGTTAGGCAGGGGAAATAGTTATGACTGTGACAGGTGTCGACATTATACCAGGCAGACACACTTCACGTTTTACTACTTAATAAGTAGACAAGGCTACAAGTACAGATAGAATAATTTTAACATGAACATGAATGAAAACATGCAAGAATAAGCAAAACATACAGAGCATTTCACCAGATTACCTGACAATCGTGCATTTATGCCAAGTAGTTCTGCAAGGTTAGCAAGCAGGCCTTTTTAATTAAATAGATATATTTACTTACATTTCACTTAGTACAATGATACTATCATATTTTCTTTAATACATAATCTGAATGTAAAGCAAAAAAGAATCACATTTATCATTAAAACATTTAATTTAGAAAACTAATTTTCTTCACAGTTGCGATAAGAAGTTGTCTTTTGTCATAAAAGAATACCTATTTATGAGGGCATGAATATGTGAGTATTTTAACCAAATTATTTAATACATAGTCAGTAATATTTCTGATGCAAATATATTACTGTTATCGATACATCAGCTCTATTAGCTCTACAGACCGTGCCATGGATGTAGAAACAATATTCTGTATTGTAACTGTTGGAAAGTAGATGGTTATGGCATAGGTCAAAGGTAGAAATTGAAATTTTGTTCCCCATCAAAGAAAGAGGTGATATGATTTGCCCCATAAATGAGAGGAGGTGATGCAATGTTGTGTCACTAGTAAAATGCCAGGATGAGTAATTTTACAACAATAAAAAGTGAATGAAATGTAAAATAAATAAATAAAATGTATGAATATTTCCTTGTTTAGTTAACAGGGTGAGGTTACAAACCATTTCCACCAGACTTAGTAAGACAATATGCACTAGTAAAGCCCCTTATGAGAAATATGTGACTGTTCCATCCACTGACAACAAAAAAAATATATATATTGACTACAATGGCTGCCAAAACTATGACCTAAGTTTTAAAGATAATATTATTAAGGGTGCAGGATATATTACTACTATTATTATTATATTACTATTATTATTATTATAATTTTATAAATATAAATAAAATAAATAAATATATTACTAATATTTTGAAAACTGCATTTAGTAATATCTGCAGTGAAAATAATTTAGACATTTAACTCTCTATTATGTCCTAAGAAAGCAATAATGCCTTCCAAGGTGGGGATTACAGGGAAATAACAGACCACCCAGAGATGGTTTAAAGCCTGATTCCACAGACGGAGAACCTCCACCCCTGTTAAAGGTCCATTATTTCCCTGTAATATCCACCCCAAAGGGCATTATTACACTTACAAAATAAGCTGCTACATTGTTTAGTATTTCTTCTGCTATCAGTCTACACATTATTTTTTACATTTTTTATGCAAAACAGTTCCTTTATCTAATTTTTCAAAGTTGCTGTAGAATATGTCATTTACATTCAAAAAGGCGAGTTACCCGTAAATTGGGTTGCCTATGAGAGTGAGCCTTGGGGCTGTGACTTCAGCTCATCTGATTTAAGTGAGTGGCATGTCTCTACTCAGCAGATCCAACAGTGGTTTGCTGGGAAAACATCTGAGATGGAGCCAGCTGGCAGTGACCATTTAGATAAGTATAAGTCACCAAGGAAAGCTTTCTTTGCTTTTGGCACCTCAGTAGTCTCCTTAGGTGTTCTGGGGCTTCATTTAAAAAAATAAATAAACGAATAAGTAAAATAAGTATATAATTAAAGGGACCATAAGAAAAGCTAGTTAATTAATTAATTAATTAATTAATTAATTAATTAATTAATTAATTGATTAATTAATTAAATAAACACATCAATAAATAAATAAATAGATGGATAGATAGATAAATAAATAAAGTGGAAGGGGACAGCCATAAGAGCAGCAATATTTTGCCAGCTCACCTCTTGGCTGTCCAGATCTTTGTGGAATGTCCAGATTTTTGCTTCATATTTTGGTTGTTCTGCATACAATTCATGTTTTCTTGGGAAATCACTGAAGATTAAGGCTATTAACTAAAATTAAATAATGTATAGCATTTGAGTTCAGACTTCATATCCTTCAGGAAATATATAACAATACAAAGCCTGTTATCCTAGCAACTAGCTGCGTTTATTGAAGCAGTAATTAAATCTGTCATCCAGACTGCTGCCTCTTGCCTCTTACTTGGTGCTGTTCTACATAAGTTTGTGTTTTCTGGCATACTGCTGCAGATTGATGTTATTAAATAATGACTTAAAATTGAGTTTCAGTCTTTATATGATTCACAATGTATCCCATCTGAAGGTTATTCTGACAACTGTCTGAGTGTAAGATCAATATTTAATTGTATCCCTATTTTTAGCCATGAGGTTAACCTCTGGGCCATTTGTTTAAGGTTTTGGCTCCCTGGAAAATGGCTGGTTTTAAGCTCTAGGTAGGGTCATATATGGAATTTTTATGACTGTGTTATAGGAGAGGTATACCATATTAAGCCTCTTATTTGAAGCTTTGGGCAATGTTGCAAGTGTCATTTTATTTAGGGTATGGTCCCCTCATTTCTGGAGTTCTGTATGTTTATTTTTTGTATGGTTATTTACCAGGATGTCTGTATCTCAGTTTGGGGGCTGGTGGCAGTTGCAGCATTACTGTAAGTGCATGTAACATATTTGCATAAAAGAAAGGGTTTAATTTGTTATAGTCTTGTGTTACTGTGTATTAACAGTCTATTGACACCAACGGTGCTCAACACAGGTATTTTCAGATATCACTGACTCAGATATACAGGATAAGCATGCACTATTGAAGTCATTTATAGCTTTTTGTTATTCCAGAGAATTTTGAGGAGGTTAGGTATCTTTTTAGGTAGCATACTTAGTGAGAGTTATTTAATTTTGAAAACTCCAAGTGGCAAGGCTACTTCTGCTGGGGCACATGACCAGCAGGTTTTGTTTATGTGGGCAGATTTGTTATGTTTTGTATTTTCTTGGTAACCTTCTTTTATAGTGTCATTACTTTTGGAATAGCACGTCAGTTTATTTCCATAATGGCATCTGTGGGTAGTTATTTGCTTTTACATGGTTTCTAGTTGTTATCTGTTCACTGGGTAGGTGCCTTAGTAGGTTCTTATCTTATCTTTTGTCTGGGGGAGCACAGATTTCAGTATGATGGATCTTGTGGCTGTGAGGATTTGTGGCATGAGGAAGCTGCAAGCATACTGGATCTCCCACAGCAGCTTTTCATTCTTCTGTTTTGTGGAATATTTTAGTCAGGGCAGGCATGGACCTATTTAAGTTTTAAGCATGTGAAAGGGTTTCATTCTAAAACTCTGCAGTAACAGGGCATCCAGGATCCAGAGTATTGGCATTTTTTGGAGTTTGGATTTCCTACAGTTGTCACTTTTTCCCTCATTAACTCTCCCTGTTTTTTCTGAATTTCAAGTTAATGACTTCAGGGGGACAGCTAGGGTAGGTTTCAATGACAGAGGTCAGCTCCCTGAGGATTGTTTGGATGAGTTTGTAAATTCTTTGCCAGAAGAGGGGAGGATTAGACTATTTGACTTTGCCTTGGAGAGGACTTTTGGTGCTTCAACAGCTGTTATTCCCAGTGAGGGAAGAGGGACTGATTTTGGGCAGGCTGCTTCCTCATCCTTAACCCACTTGCAGAGGGGGGTCAGAGGAGGTCAATGCCTTGAGGATTGATGTCCCTTCCAATATGGATAGTTGTGTTTTCCAATTTCCATCCTCCATGGCTACATTTAACCATCCATTTTCCACCTCCCCAGGGTCTCACATTATGGCACACATTCCCACCAGAGTTAAAGAAAAGATCCTTGAATGAAACAAAACATCAGTTATACATAACTGAAAAAAACAACAAAACTGAGCTGTTCTATCGCCACTTTATTCAACACTGATCATGTACCTTGGCCATTCATCTTCATAGGAAAATCAAATTACATTAAAAGGCTCATATTTATACAGGAAAAACCCAATTAATTATATGATAATTCAATTCTAATCACAAGTAACCTATAATTGCATATTGAAGAATGAAAATTGTGTGTGTGTGTGTGTGTGTGTGTGTGTGTGTGTGGGGGGGGGGTGGGAGGGTGTACATTCTATGTAATATTATGTAATACTGACTTATGTAAACTAACTAAACATTTACATCTTACATTAATATTTTTTATTACATATATATAAATACATTCTGTTTTAAAAACATAAATTGATCTCAAGATTTAACCCTTTAGGAAATAATGTCCTCTAGTTAAATATCATTTTATTCTCAGTTTCATTAAGCTTCTTTGCAAAAGCACATCCTCTAGGAATATAAGGTTCAGCTAATACACTAAAAAAGAAACAACAGTCAGATCCAAGATGTTCTTTAAAAAAATGTTCAGCCACAGGACTTTTCAAATTGCATTTTTGTTTCTTTTTTCCCCTCAAATAATTTATTAAAAAATTAACAATTAAATAAAAACATATAGCATTTAGATTATAAATATAGAAATTAGGTAATTAAACAAACAGCTAAAAAAGAATATCAAAACACAACAAAAAATATTTACAGAGGTGTCTGCTATATATCAAAAACTCTGAATTTTGATGAAATTATTATTAACATAGTGAAGACTGTTTGTTTAGCAGTTCTTTAAATTTCATCCAGGTGTAAGAAGTGGTAGTTCTGGTTGTTCTCGTTTTGATTGTGAGAAGTTCTAAATAACAGACTTTAGTTGCATTACTTAGAAATTAATTCAAAGTTGGAGTCAATTCATTTTTCTAGTTTTTGGTGATTACTTTTCTTGCAATTATTAAAATACTGAATAGAAGTGCGTATTTTTTTGACACAAGGAGGAATTGAAGTGTTAAATAAAATTAATGATTTAGTTAAAATAAATTGATCATTAAATAAAGCCTATAAAAAAGATTGATATTATCCCAAAATGGTTTAATAATTTTACAATCAAAAAACGTGTTGCCAATCCACTTTAATATTCAAATTACATCTCAAACACCTTACATTGTTATACATTAATTCAATTCTATGTGGAGTAATGAAAGTTTAATGCAAGAATTTTCAAGAGAATACCTCCATTTTAATGAGGAAGTGGTTTGTTCTGAAGATGATAACATGGATTTTTTATCATCTTCACTTGGATAGTAACTCTTTATGGATTTAAAGTAATCCCAATAACTTTCACTGCAATATTTTGTAATATTTTAATTACTTTATATATTCTGGATATAAGTCCTTCCTCTAGTATGTTTTGATGCATCAAAATAATTAAAAAATCAATGAACTTAGGAACAGTATTTTTACTGATAATTGCGTTAATTTTATTTTCTGCTAAGTATTTACAATTCTGAATATCTAACCGTGTTTCTTTATTTAAATTACATTTTGTCATTATATATTCTACAGTTTGCAACTTTTCTCTATCAGTTGAAACCAATGTATCAGACTGTTCTCTTTAAGTGCAATCATTACAGCTAAGTTAAATGTACATATGTTGTTCTGAGTGTATGTTATGGGAGATAGTAGAAAAAAAGCATGCCTTATAATTTGGATTCTTGTAAATAATATTTCTAAAGGTAGTCATTATCACAGTAATATAGCAAGAGTTAATTAATTTGTTTCAATTGTCTAAGACATACCCCAGGATTTAATAAAATCCTTGTAGGCACAGTGTAGAGCCTACATGGAATGTTACTGTGTCTGTGTACGTGGTTACCCACCGGCAGCATGCCATGCATATTAAGCATGATGTATTGCTAAGGGAGAGCTGTGGAACATGGTTATTGAATCAGGGTAGGGAGTGTTATACCAACTGTGTCCAAAGATGAGTAAGATACTCCCTGAACTGTCCAATTGTATTAATCCAATGTTATTTTTCCTGTTTTATTTTTAAAAAGCTAGTTTGTGCAGTGAGGCACAGAGCACAGCAATGCTAAGTGGAGCTGAGACATCTGCCAGACATCTAAAAAAAGAAACCAGATGCATTTATTTATTTATTTATTTATTTAAATGTAATGTTTAAGCATAGCTGAGCAGGTTTGCCCAGTGTGGTGTGGTGCACATCTGTGCTTATAGGTAGCTCAAAGATATATGTAAATGTATAGCAGAATTCCACATATCTTCTTAGCTGAATGGGTAGAGGTATGCCCTCCTGAGCAGTAGGTGGAGTGTTTGAATACAGGGAAGGGAAAAATAAACACTGATTTTTCAAATTCATATTATGCCAATTATTTTTAAATTATGGCCATCTGTACTCCAGTAAGCTCTGCCAAGACCTGCTAAGACCTGCTAAGCACTGCATAAACACAGTAATGGCTGAAAATATTTATGCACTGCTTGTGTCTGCTTGGCTGATTTGTGCACTATTAAGCACTGCTAAGCATACGAGTTTTCGACTTTTTGCACTGCTCAGCTCAGCTGTGCTAGTTTGCTCTCTGCTAAGTGGCATGCTGCATTTTTAAATGTTGCCCAATGATGTGTAAGGGTAGGAAAACAGGCTATATTAAGCCCAGTAGGTAGGTATACAGCAGAATCCATTGGAGTTCTGTCTCTGAATGATACTATGGCAGGCATTGGTGAGGGTTCATGCTTTCAGGCACAGCACTGGGGAATTCTGGAGTCCTGGGTCATGGTTGGACTATTAGTAAAAAAAAAAAATGATAACCGGCTGCTGCAGGGAGGTTTCCAGGGATTGGAGTGTAAGGCTGAAGCCTGGGACCAGATGGCAAGGGAACTCACCAGTCCTACTGGCACCCCCACACAAGTGAATAGTGTTGTCACCACCATGATGACCTGAAGAGATGAAAGGGGGATTTCTTGGACACCTGTTCCAAGAAGCTCGGGCAGGGAATACCTCACAAGTATGTAAGTACTTTTACCTCTGTTTCACCAATATCTAATCTGAACGTCTGCTAAACTGGTTTGCATAATGGTGTGCTTCTCTCCTAACAGCTGCAGAGGAGACGGCTCGCAACATTGAGTTGCATGCCAGACATTTGGCCAGGTTGCACCATGAGTGTGGTGAGTACGGATGTATTATGCTAAATGTAGTGAAATAAGCAAGAAAGAGTAAATCATTAACTGCAATAAAGTATATACATTTTTGTATTGCAATAAATGTGGACTTAAGAGTTGTAGCACAATAAATGAATAATGCCAACTATAGTGTAATAAAAACATGAAACAATAGCATTAACTGCATTAATGTATATAAAATAAAGTCTGTAGTGCAATAACTGTAGAAGTAGAGATGTATTGCAAGACCTGAATAATGGCAACTGTTGTCCAATAAAAACTTGAAACGTTACCAGAAACGGCATTAAAGTATACACGATAAAGTCTGTAGTGCTATGCTATAAGTCTAAACCTCAAAATGCACTCCCTCAAGGCACTCCTTAAATGGAGAACATCGATATCTGTGCAGTGACTGAAGCCTGGTTCAAGGCTCCAGAGAGCACTCTTGCATTACCAGGCTATAACTCATACCACACTTTTCAGCCACCTAACCTGGGCCAGAACACCAAAGGCGGAGGTGTGTCCATAGTCATTAAGGATATACACACCTCCAGGCTAGATGCTCAGCATAATGCATCCAAGGTTATCCAAGTGTAACTAACTCTAGGCAAAACTGCAATCCAAATTGTAGCTTGCTACAGATCCCCCACCATGCCCCAGGATTCCCACTCCTCTTTTCTTGATATACTGGAAAATATTAGGATTCAATAAAACACCCTAATAATGGTCGATTTCAACTACCCCACCATTAAGTGGGAAAACTACTCATGTACCAACTCCTTCACTCAATTCTTTCTGGAATTCATAAATTCCAATGCCCTGGATCAACTTATCCACACCCCCACCAAAGGCAACAATATCCTAGACCTAGTCATTACCAACATGAGTGACCGGTGTTCCACACCTGAAGTCAACTCCTCATTGGTCAGATCTGACCATAAGCTAATCACCCTAGATATCCACATCCTGCCCCCACCCCCAATTAAGGAAATTATGGTAAAACATTTCTCCAAAGCCAACTTCATGCTTCTTAAGACAGAAGTGGCGAACTTCATGACACCCATGCAGATGGACAATACAGTTACAACTGCTGAATTCTACAAAGATGCTCTCTATAAGCACTTACATGAGTGCACGGATCGTGCTATCTCAAACAGAACCAAGATGCTATCCTCCAAAAAAAGGAAGCCAATCTGGTGGTCCCCTGTCATAAACAAACTCTACAACAGAAGGAAGAAACTGTTGCAAAAGAGAGTAAAATCCCATGAGTGGAGGAGTTCCCTGGTCAGCCTCAGTAAGAAGTTGAGATCCCTTATAAGATCCTCCAAAGCTAACTATGAAAACAAAATTGACACTGATTCTAGGGACAACCACAAAGCATTCTATAGCTATGCCAAGAATCTCAATGGCAACACCCAGCTCTTCTCTGAGTTACAGCACAACGGCATGAAAATTACAGAACCAACTGATATTGGCAATGTCCTGGCAAATAGGTTCAGTGCTAACTTTACCCCCCTCTCACCCCCTAAAGGGTCCATATATATACAGGAAGAATGCAGAGTCCCTGTAATCACAACTACACAGGTAAAAGCTGCACTCTCTAAAGCCAAAAATATAGCATCCATGGGACCAGACAACATCCCAGGCTGCGTTTTACACAAACTTCAGAACAAAATGGCTCCCCAACCATGCACCATGTTTAGTCATAGTCTCACATCAGGCTTTGTGCCCACTGAATAGCGCACAACAACAGTTATCCCACTCCACAAAGGGGGTGCCGCCACTGATCCCAGGAACTATTGGCCTATTAGCCTGATGAGCCTGGTCTATAAGGCCATGAAACATATCATCATGGAACTCATAAACAAAAATATTGGTAACCTCCAAACTCTGGAACCCACCCAGTTCAGGTTTGTGAAAGGCAGATCATGCCTCTTGAACCTGAAAGACTTCTTTGAGGCAGTCACCAAAACTGTAGACGAGGGTAAGGTGGTTCACACAGCCTATCTTGACCTCGCCAAAGGTTTTCAACACCTTCCCCCATTCAGAAATTATAGCTAAACTCACTAAACTAGGTATAAATCCCTACATCACAAGATGGGTTGCCAATTGGCTCACTGACAGAACCCACACTGTAAAGGTTGAAGACTCCAAGTCTGACTTCAAACCAGTGACAAGTGGAGTACCACAGGATACAGTCCTGGGACCTCTCCTGTTTGGTATCTACTTCTCTGAAGTACAGGCTAACACAGAAGGCCTTTGGCTAATGAAGTTCGCAGATGACTGCAAACTAGGAGGCATAGTTGAGTCCTCAAATGATGTGGACATCCTACAGAAGGGCCTCACTGAGACAGATGCCTGGTGTCACAGCCATGGCCTCAAGCTCAATGCCAAAAAGTGCATTGTCATCCCCTTTGGTAAAAACTTTGTACCCATGAACTACCACATAGTCTACTTAATGCCAAATGTGTGATAAGAGACCTGGGGACCCAGGTGGACAGTAGTCTCTCCTTTCATAATCACATTGCCACAGTAGTCAGGAAATCCTTCTTTGTGGCACACCTCATTACAAAAGGGTTCTCATCTATGAAAAAAGAGGTCATTGTTCCCCTCTACTCGACACTCATTAGACCCATTATAGCGTACAACCCCCCCCCCCTTTTAGAATGTACCTCACAAGACATTTGCAGCAGCTGGAAAGGCCACAGAAGTACCTCACGAAGAGGATTACTGGCCTCAAACAGATGCCCTACACTGACCGTCTCAAACAACTCCAGCTTTACTCTGTAGCACATCACCTACTCTGAGGTGATCACTGCCTAACATATAAAACTATGTCAAACCAAGAGCTGTTGGACATGCCACACCTAACAAAATCCCAATCCCTCCAAGCTACACGCTCTAAGGATGTAAACCTTGTCACCACAATAAACAGGACATGCTGGAGGGATAGATTCCTGTCCCAGAGACTTCCCATACTCTGGAACAAGCTACCCATCTATGTCAAGCAAAGTTCCTCATTAGCACTCTTCAAGAAAAATCTTGATAAGTGGATGGGAAATAGGAAATACACCCCAGGGATCATATTGGTGGCTCTGCTCGACAGGGGCACAGGAAAATAACTTTCTTGGGTGGTGTAAGCCAGGGAACCTTGTTGGCTAGGCTTACTTAGGCCCTTGGGCCGATAGCCTAGTACCTACCTATGAACCTATGAATAAGTGTGGAATTAGAGATGTTTTTCAAGAAGTGTATAATGCCAACTGTTCTGCAATAACACATGAACCAATACCAGTAACACCAAGGTAAAATGTGTACATCAGTATGGTCTTGTTTAACCATTGCAGTACAACTGTATGCATTCAGGCTGTAAGGTAAGGTGTTGAAGTCAAGGATATCACTGTAATAGCTGTAGAATGCAATTATAATGGCTGCAAAATGTGTTGTTTAACACATACAGAACCGTTCAAGGGTGTTTCTAGGTCAATATTGTTCACATAATGCTCTGGCATCCACAAACAGCAGGTAAGCAAAGTATATGGGTGAAGTAGCCCACTCCATGATCTGATATTGTTTCTTGACTTCACAGATATTTCAAACCAATAACAATATATTGTGTACACCTGCATTCTATATACTAATGTATAGATTACCTACTATCTCTGTCATGCTTGTATTTCATGTCACTGCAGTCTAGTATAAAACTGTAGTACTACTATCAGGTCATATATTGGTTCGATGTGAGCTCTAAACAAATATCAGTCAATCAGTAAGCAGCAGTGAGTCAATAGCTCAGTTTGTTAAATGCACTGTCTATAGTACATTTTGCCACACACAGACCAGGGTTCAAATCCAGTACTATGTAGCACTAAATATTATAGTATCAGTCAAATAATGTTTACAGAGTCTCCCTCCACAGGAACTACAGGCAAATGGGTGTAGTAGCTCATACTGTAAGTAAATAATTATGTATTTAGATGTCACAGACTGTTAAAATCATTAGCAAGAATGTGAAAATACAGCATAATATAAATGAAATAAATATAATCATAATAAAATAAAATAAAATAGATAAAATGTGTAATCTTAGTTTGGATGTATGCCTGGAGTGTCTGTTACAAGTTGCTGCAGCCAATTCATGCATTCCATGCAGATGTCCTCTGTAGTCATAGCTATTGGGCTCTGTCCTCATGCCTGCCAAGCAAGGCATGGTAGTTGCTTAGTTTCTGTAATGTACACATTCATGTCTCTCAAGTGTCATGCTGTCATGTAATGTAATTAATAGTGCATAATACATCTGTCACAGGATTATCATAAAATGATTACCTAAATTGCAAAGTATCACCACATCAACCCACAGTACACCTTGGTAGTTATATAGGTTCACCTGATGTGCAAGTGTTCTGTGTAGTTGTGTACCTGCAGTTGTTATTACTTGGCCCATACTGTCCCATGCAAATAGCTTGAGAGGAATGTATGTGCTATAGCAGCTATAGGGGACTTGTACACATAAAGAAAGAAGAGACCTGTAGAGTAGATAGTAGTACTGTTGTCAGGTAAATAGCCTATAATGGTACTAATGGACTGTTTTTCTTTGCCTCCTCACCCCTTGTCTTCACTTATTATTGTTATCCATTGGTTATGGTTTACTATTAACATATGTTGTTAAATTATCTGTATTTTGGGGCATGTGTATTATTATTATGTTTTATATGGTTTGCATATTAACATATCTTGTTGAATTACCTATTTTGTTGGCCATATGCTATAACTATTACTGGCATGCTGTTAACATACTCACTGTTCTGTTATTTATTGTTGTGTTTCACATGATATGCATTGATATGTAATTAGGTTATGTCCACTGTTCTGGCATGCTGTTATTCCTAACTATGCTTTGTTCATAACTAACCTATACTTATTGCTATACCTCCATCAGCACAGCAAGTCAGAATAGGCTGGTTCCCGGTGATCCACCTACCTTGCCTCAACTGCCTGTGGCACTGGGACCTAGTACGTCTGAGACCCAGGGCAGTGGTGCCCCCTCCACTGCCCCTGCACCACCTGTGGCATTGGGTGGAACCACCTCAGGGGATGGGGCCTGGCCACCCTCTGGGAGTGGTGACAGAGGAACTGCAGTCACCCAAGAGCAACTGCCAGTCATGATGCTCAAGATCATTCATTGGACCTATGAACATCGCCTGTGCCAGATTGAGGGCACACCGGCCAACTTGGTGAGGTAGGCTGGGCTGGCACCCAGCCTTCAACACACCCACCTTTGGGCAGTGAAGGAGCAGTGTCAACTGCCCATGGGTGGGGATGTCAGTTATGCTGTTGCCATCTGGAGACACATGCGACTCCGATTCCACAACACCCTATACATCCAAGGTGTTTACCCCCCTCATGTGTCACATGCCACCCCTGTCTTGTCTGTCTTTTATTGCATCCTCTCCTACACAACGTACCTCCCCACATTAACCTATGTCCCTTCCCCAACAGTGCGCTCTCTTCTTTAAAAAAAATGGGCACCTGTCCCACAAAAAATATCACCCCATACATAGCTCTCCATTTTGCACAAGTGTCCACTGGACACAACTAATTTGGTCTAATTGGCTTGACAACACATTTATCTTGTCCTCACACCCCTCTCTGGGGTTTCAGAGTCCAAATTCATCTAGAAAATCTATCAAAATGCATAGCTGTTGATGTACAAGAAATTGACAGCTATGGTTCTTTCCTACACATTTCCTGCACATCTCAACCTGTCTTCCACATTATTTCCCCCCTGCTTGCCCCTATTTCACTGCTTTCCTATCATCCCTTTTTCTTTATATTTTATTTAGTGTGTCAGTTTGCACGGAGTGGCATGCTGTGCTGCTTCATTCATCTTAAATTAACTTTAATGACTATATGTGTTTATTACATTGCTACTCATATGTAGAGAATAAAGACCTCTGCCAAGTGTCAAACCTGGGCCCTTCTTAATTCTAGCACATTGCATTAACCTACGTTGTTACACATTTCTAGCATAACATACTGATTGCTAATTATGTAACTGAAATAAAACATGAATGTGAAAACTGGGAGTGTACCCTGGACTCTGGTGCAATACTAAATAATAAGAAAAATATATACTAATAGATGTAAGTGAGGCCTATGATAACAGGTATTTGTGCTCTTTTATCAACAACTTGTGGAAAGACACCTACTAACGCAGCAATGGCAAAGTACATCTACAACTGGGACCCTGGTGCAGAAATACAACCATATAAAGCCATGCACATACTCATGTATGCAGAATTTTTTTTCACAGGCTGTATATGTGTATATATATCTTGCAAATACATATGCTTTTGTAGTGTCTCAGTAGCTCAGTCTGTTAAATGCCTTGCATGTAGTACATTTTGCCACACACAGTCCTGGGTTCAAATTCAGTGTTGTGTTGCACTTAAATTACATTGTTGTGAAAACAGCAAGTAATGAATGAGTCATGCAATTTTAATCCCCACAGGTTACTGCTACATAATTATCTGCTACCCATTTTTGCAAGTCAAAGGCCTGCAGGTAGGGACACACTGCACATATCCGTATAGCCTAACTATATGTTACCTGCTATTCTGTTATAGGTGCTATTGCATAACAGATGTACCTTAAGCACATGCCTTGATTGGACTGTAAAGGGTACTCTTACCTTGGCTCTACTGTAATGACAGGGCTGACACAGCTGCCACAGTTGCACATACAGCCTGCTGTCCTCCAAAGTGTTCACATTCCCCCCTATGTGTTCTAGGCTGCAGCAGCAGCTGCAGCCTGTAGCATACACAGCTGTATGTTAAGGCAGCTGGTACAGAACTACCATACCCCCCATGCCCTAGAACAAGGGATCTGGACACAACCATACATAATGAAGGAGGGGCAAAGGCCCAGAGATAAGGACATGTTTAACAGTTTGCTCCTACAAAGATAGTAATTTGATAGAATAGCAGCTACTGCATTAGCATTCATATTCTGACAGGTATGAAGTGTGACACATGTCTCTCTTCCCTTACTGACCTCAACCCACAACGTCTGCCAGTGAACTCCCAGATGACCTCAATGTCATGGGACACTGACCAAACATATCAGGCAAAACTGTAGATATACTTCATAAATCTCTACAGTGGAAAGTATTTGCACCTACTCTCTGTGATGCTGTAATGTCCAACTCAAAAACTAAGAAAGGGGCTAAGGCCTACATGAAGGCCTTATATATTGCACTGTGCTGGCATGTCACTGGCTAATGATAGTGTAATTTGGCTGTTTTAGCTGCAATTAGCAATTCTAAGCCACAGACTGGTGTAGAGGCAATTACCCATTAATGAGCATTACCTTCAAAAGGCAAGCAATTAGTTATGGGGAACAGGTCTGTATGAGATTTCAGTCAGACAGCATATGTCTGAAGCATTTCTAGAGGAAAGATTCAAAAAAGGAATAATGTACTCTACCAGGTATGTAATAGATTTCCCCATATAATGGGATGCAGGTAGGAGGATGGCAGTATGAGGAATAGGGATTACAACACTAGGCTTGTCTTAGATCTATGGTATTGACATGTCATTGATACTCTGCTGCCCTACATCTACAGGCATGCCTCTCACCTGTCCCTGCATTCAATCACATCTCAGCTCTGTTCCTGTCAATCCCTCCTACAATTGTCAACTCTTGTAGGAAAGCTAGTGGATTGCACGTAGTGACAACAACTTAGAGTATACATTCCTCTAACATCAAACAATGTACTGTAAGTCACCTCCTCGCAGTCTGTCAATGTGTCACATAAATAGTTCTAACATTGTAAAAGTGTCCCTGAATGTCCTTGATGTCCTTTGGCTAAGTCCCTGTTTCATTGACATTTGTCCCTGTTTGGTTGAGAGTCATGCCTAACACACATGCCAACCCCCTACAGCAAGCAATCAGGACAAAGTCATAATTAATGGGGGAGCCAAAGGCCCAAACTCAGCTACAGAGTACAAAATAAGAACATGAACAGACTAACAGATATTACTGTAGCACAACTGTTTTCTGAGGGATATGACATGTGTAAGTCAGATTCTGCCTTTATTTTCTGACATCAGCCATCAATGATTGGCCAACTATTTGTCAGACATCCGCACGTTTGTGTGAAAAGGACAGCATCTATGAGGCAAACATCTTGACATTGTGCAAACATCTATATAGTTGAGAGGTATGATGCCTACAGGGGGCATATACTACAGCAGATTTACATTGCTTTCTGTCATTGTGGCACACTTGTGTTGCTGGACTGTCCCCATATAGTTATTGTAATAGCACACTGCTATTTGTCTGACAGCGGCCGTATGACATGTTAGTGGGAATGTGCCCATAGGGGACATACTACAGTAGATCTGCAGTGATTTGTGTAGGCACATACAGCAGAATCTGTCACGGCACACAGGGGCATACCTAGTATTGCTACTATCTTGGTGTTATCCAGACATATAGTGTGTTTCCAGACTGTGGGGAATGACATGTGAGGAAGCAGTGGATAATGCAGGCCATTATGGGAGTGCAGGATATGTACATAGTAGATATTGACGTATCTGGTCCTGTAATGTGTTGTTCGCTTGTTGTCTTTCAGGAACCATGTACCACAGGAGACATACACCATTCTCAACTGTGGAGAATGACATCATAATGGATGGCCTCAGACACCATCGTGAACAGTAGGTAGCATTGTGGGCAGACCTTGTGCAGGCTGTTAATCAGATTGACCAATAGGACAGGACCCATGAGCAGGTCTGACATCAGGCACACATATGGTGAATGCTGCACAGCAAAGGGCAGCTGCTGTTGCCAGGGATTATCCTGCCACCAGTGGATGGCCTGTGATGGAACAGCCACTCTTGGCCACAGAGGAATTCCAGGTGAACCTAGGATCAACCAACAGCTCCCAGGTATCCATCACACCATATATCCTGGAGGTGGGTACTACAGTGTCCACAGAAAAGGACCATCCAGGTAAGCTTACTGTGTTCACAGTTTAATACTGTATCAGTCATTGTGGCAGGCTGTACATACCAGTACATGGGTGTCAGGTCTATCTACACTGGGGGGGGGCATTGGGTTTTATGCACAGTTGTGCACACATACTCAGAATGTGAGCAATATAGCCATTATCACAGTAACTTCTGTACATGAGGCTATATGCACATATTATCTTGTAGTGCTGCAACATTTGGTGGTTCCATACCTCTCCTTCAACTTTTTATAGGTCCATCAGGTATGGCCAAAGACCATGATTCTGTACCTGATAAGTGTGATACTGTTGTTTTATGGATCATATATACTGTACCCTAAGAAAATTATGGGCTGCCATTTTGTCCTATGTACAACTGTTGTACTTAGCTGGAGTAGAATATTTGCATGTTCCATTCTGGAATAGTTAACTACAGTGCATAGACCAGGTAATCACAGGTGTGTATTTGTACAAACATTAACACATTTGCACTTATAGTTATGAGCGACTAGGCAGCCTACTATGCATGAGGCAATTATTCCAAGATGCCTGTTCAAACACAACAGGGAGATGGTACATACCTGACGCAGTGATACTACTACTGGCATATCATTCTTAAGATAGGTGTACTGGGTTTTATGTGTAATGCTATCCTATACACTGTCCTACTGCATACCTCACAGGTGTATTGTACTGGCAACATTAACTGGAAGAAACTGAAGTGCATGTTATAAAAGGCCTGACTTGTCTGTGTATATTGTTGTGAGTTTGTCTGCTGTGCAAGGGATCAGAGATGAGAAGATGTGGCATATGTAATGCAGTTGTGGATCCTCATCTGCATGAGTCTGTGTGGATTACCATACATAATACATACATGTGAACGGGGGGGGGGTTGGCATCTGTCTCCCTCACAACCTGATGTCAGTGTCTCACCGGACTCTGATGATGGTGGCCATAGTGAGGCACAGGTGGGGTTGTTGGTGGCTGAATCTGTCCCAGAGGTTGACATCCCTCTTCTGCCCCATTGTCCCCGCACACAGTCAGTATGCCCACACATACCCAGTCCCCAGAGGCCACAGATATTAGACAATCAGAGGGTAGTGACATTGCACAGGACAGTGTGACAACTATGGCATCAATGAGTGTAGACACTGGCCATGGCCAGAGAGCTAGCAAGGTCCAACACAGGCAGATTGACAGGGGTGTTCGAAAGGAGGATTGCTGCACATTCACCACCTGTCACAGTTGTCACATCACCAGTGACTCACCTCATGTTTTGGGCCATCTTGGAGGGACAGGCATGTTCTGAACTCAACACCAGATAGATGCTTAGTGTTACTGCTGCAGCACAGTCTGATATCTGTGACAGCCTCTACCACATTGGTGACACCCTGGATCGGTTCACCGATGTAGTGGATAGATGATGGGCTGAGGCAGTGTCTGTCTTTGTGCTGGAACATCTGGTTGGAGTTGGGCATCAGACATGTGGACATAGGTCAGCAACACCATCTACTAAGAGTCTGTGTGGCTGTGCACAATCACAGTCCCATAGAGGTAGTACCTCCAGTGCTACAGTGTGAAGTGAGCTGTCCACACCACAATGTGGCAAGCCATGGGCACATGGTCCTGGGTGGTCTCATGGGGACATGGATCCAGCAGACAGCAGTCACTGTCAGCTACTAGCACAACATCTGACCTTGGACGTAGTTGTGCCAGTGCTAATCCTTGTGGAGCCTGTTCCTGTGTTCTTGGCCAGAGATGGTGAACTGTCCACCCTACCATATACAATCCACAGCTGTCCAAGATAAACACGTGTAGGACTAGCACTGGACTTGACTGTGTACACGCACACGCTCAAACACCACTGTTACATGCAGGTCACCTACAGACACACACAACACCTCTCCAGTGGCACAGGCAAATAATTTTCTTGGGTGGCAAAAGCCAGGGTACATTTTTGACTGGGCTTGTATAGGCCCCAGGGCCGATAGCCTAGTACCTACCTATGAACCATGGCCCATCTAACCAGCATTCCTTCCTGAGTCACACACATGTTTTCAACTGTTTGGCACAGCCTAGACCTCCTGAAGCTGCTGTAAAGCTATCCACTCCTCCTTAGAAAGATTGTACATCTTTTGAGTTTGTAAAATCATTCCAAACTCAAATCCACTTTTTAACTAACTATTCTTTTGAAATGACAAAAAGACAATGACATTTTTGGTGGCATGAAATCACTAACACAGGAAAGGGCAGGTAAAGATAATTTACCATAACTTGTACAAAAAATGCTAGAACTCTTATTGTACTCATTGTCTGTTTCAAAGTTCAAATCAAACACTTTTTCACAAAATACCTTTTTATATATTGTCAAATTCAAATGTGAGTCATCATCTGTCAACATTTCACTACTCAAATTCACCTCCTATCTTTTTTATTTTTCATGATAGAAAAAATTTTAAATACCATTTTCTGCAAAATATGTTAACATTGATCAGCAGCTCCACTAATGTGGGATTGATGCCTTTTAACAAAACACTTCTAGTGTAATATTTTAGTCTGACAGGTTAATAACGTTCAAACAGTTATGTGTTAGATTACTGCTATAAGGCTCTATTGAATTACCATTAATGTCCAAATCATTTGCCAGTAAATTTAACGTTCTGCTTCTATCCTTCTTTCTCTTCCTTTCCTCACTCGCCTTCATCCATTTTGCTAAATGACTGTCTCAACACCATTTGCATTATTTTTAGGCTCTGCTCGAAGGCTACCATCCACACTAACATCCTTGAATGAAACCTTTTTTCTACTAGAACTGGTAACAATGAAAGCGGAGGAAACATCTTGTGCTGTACCATTGTGATACTCTGCTGATCTTGTGCTCAACCTTCCATGTCGGGATCTGCTTTGCCAAAAAAAAATCAGACTGGTCTCAGAATCTTGGATGTGACAGCTGTTTCTTTATTTAGTGTATTAGCTGGACCTTATCTTCCTAGGGGAGGTGATTTTGCTAAGAAGCTTAATGAACTTGAGAATAAAATAATAGTTAACTAAAGGACATTATTTCCTAAAGGGTTACATCTTGAGACCAATTTACGTTTTTAAAACAGAATTTATTTAAATGTATTTAATAAAAATGTTTTTATTAAGGTAAGGTGTAAATATTTAGTTGGTATAAGTCAACATTAAATAATAACAGTGTGTGTGTGTGTGTGTGTGTGTATATATATATATATATATATATATATATATATATATATATATATATATATATATATATATATATATATATACATATATATATATATATATATATATATATATATATATATATATATATATATATATATATATATGGGTCTTCTTCAGATCTTCGAAACCTGAGATCATCGAAGACCACATCATCGAGATGAAAATAACAAAAACCCATTTCAGCAAAAGACCAGAGCAATGAAAATCTTCCCACAGTAAGTAATCACTCATCTAAAACATTGCAAAACCTAAACACACTATCTCTAGCCCACCCAGGTGGGGAGCTACACCCCCTGCACCCCTTAACTAAATATACCAACTCTGAGATTACACTACAGTTGAGAAAAGGGAAATTTCACCTTGTTGGCCAACATGTTATTTACTGTGGGAAGATCTTCATTGCTGCGGGCTTTTGCTGAAATGGGTTTCCATTATTTTCATCTTGACGATGTGGGTTTCGATGATCTTGGGTTTTGATGATCTGAAGGGGACCTATATATATATATATATATATATATATATATATATATATATATACATATACATATATATATATATATATATATATATATATATACATATACATATATATATATATATATATATATATATAAATATATATATATATATATATATATATATATATATATATATATATAAATATTTTTATTGTTCAGTATGTAATTATAGTTTAATGATTAAAGTTGAATTATTGTATAATTAATTAATTTGGTCCTTCCTGTATAAATATGAGCATTTTAATGTAATTTGGTTATCCTGTGAAGGCGAATGGCCAAGGTGCCAGATCAGTGCTGAATAAAATGGAGATAGAACAGTTCCGTTTTGTTGTTTTTTTCAGTTAAAAAGATCCTCAAAGGGGGATTTTTAAAAATATTTGACCTAGTGGATGCCAAGAGAATTAAGCACATTTTGGACTCTGACAATTCTTTGAACAAGGACTTGATAGCAGCATTGGCAGCCATTGGGAAAATGGCCTCAGCCAGAGCAATAGTTAAGAACTGGGACACTTGGTCACTAGGTTTTATGTTGTTCTTGGGAGTGATTATAGAAAAGGACCCAAGTCAGGCCTCACCTTTATTAGCTTATTTTGTGGTGACCAAGGAGGAGCATCATGGCAAAGGGGGTTCTAGCTGGGCAAATTATGATCAATGTTTCAGGAAACTAAAAGCCATAGACAAGACCCTCAGGTGGGATATAAGGCACCCTGACATTTGGTTGAGTGACATGTTAGATAAACTGGTCACCACCGAGTTTTATAGTGGAGGTGGTAACAGCTGGGAAATAAAATTTTGCTGGGCCTTTAATCCTGAGAAATACCTTTGGACAGCATGCAAATTCATCCATTTGTGCTTGGGATGTTGGGATGTGGGAAAGGTCACCATGCTTCAACGTACAGGGGGATAGTTAGCAGTGGCAGGTCTAGCTTTCTTTCAATCCAATTAGAGGTAGGGCCTGGCTGGGGGGGGGGGGGCAGAATACTTTTCAGAGAATTAAACATCCTTTTTGTGGCCACAGGGGGACTTTGACAGGGATTATAAGTGTTTTGCATCAGTCTAACTCCCCATCCAGCTAGATAATTTGACCTAGCTATTTAATGATTTTCCAGACCAAAAAGAGGCAGCCACTTTCATTGTAGATTTCTACAAAGAGTTTTCAATTGGGTCCTCAGCACTGTTAGATTCCAAGCTAGTTAAACATTTTTCATACATTAAGGAGCATGAAGAAATTGCATCTAATTTAATCAAAAAAGAGACATCAGCTAATAGACTAATTGGACCTTTTTCTAACCCACCTTGGTCTGCTTTTAAAATATCCCCGATTAGTCTCATTCCTAAGAAGCAACATAGTGAATTCAGGTTGATTTTCCATCTGTTACACCCTGCAGGTGTATCAGTCGATGACTTTATTAACAAAGAGCTGGCCAAGGTATGTTACTTTTCCCTGGATCAAGTGGCTGAGATCATTTTGGGTTATTCTGACCCCTGGCTTTGCAAGTTGGACATCTTATTTGCTTTCTGGCTTCTTCCCATGAGACAGGATCTCAGTTTGAGGGTAAATTCTTTTTGGACACCGCAATGTCCATGGGGTGCTCTGTGTTCTCTCTGGCTTGTGCTACTTTTGAACTATTCAGCACAGCCTTGCATTGGGGCTGGCAACAGAAAGCACCTCATGAAATCGGCAGTCCACTACCTGAATGATTTCCTGATAGTAGGGGAGGGTCAGGAAGGGGCTGTGCAAGGCATGTCAGTCTTTAAAGAGCTCTGTTCCAGTTTACGGGTACCTTTGGCCAATGACAAGTCAGAGGGGCCAAGCCAAACCTTGACCTTTCTGGGGCTAGAAGTTGATGCCATAATAACTCATTCAAGCCTTCATTGAACAAACTGCAGCAAGTCAAACAGTTACTTTGGAGATTTTTAGTGGTTAACAAAGCTCCCATAGGGAAATTATGCAGCTTCATTCATAGATTCATCGATGCGTACTAGGCTAACTGCCTTTTATGGGCCATTTTAAGCCTAGCCAATTACCCCATGTGAGAGTCAAACACTGCATCTTGTGTTTGTAAGGTAATCACCTTAACCATTATGTCAACCTCCCAACCCAAAAGTTGACTGCTGTCAGATCAGAATTTTTACCTATCTAATTACCCAAACTTAAAAACCCTGTACTCACACCACCACCTGCAGGGCAGTCTCCCTGGCCAGGACCTTTCTTCAGTCCGTTTCTGATTTGTTGAAAGGGAATAAGCCAAAACATCACTATGTCCCGCTGACAAGAAGTGTCAAGGAAGATCTTCAGCTCTGGTTCATGTTTCTGAACCAGTTTAATGGGGTGTTGTTTTTTTTTTTCAAACACCATTATTAAATTCTCAATTGTAACATAGGCAAATTTACATTCATACAAAAGGAATCAAACTATATAAAGATAAACATTATACTTTACATATATTGCTATATATCATATAACCTAAGCAATATTACATAAATGATTTAATTCTTCATTTTTTTAAACAAGAAACATCTTTATTAAGACATCACTTACTACATAGGCAATCATACATTTATATAAATGAAAACAAACCACACCGACACAGTCTTAGTCACAAGAATTTTACATCACAAACCATACTGACACACTCCCAGCTGCAAACATTATACATCACTTATAATCTACCCAATCTTTCTCACTCAAACGTTACATAGCTCAATGAAGTCCTGCCACATTTTAGACCTCATTCCTCCCTTGTACGTATTGTTCCCACAATTCCCATTCTTTCCTATGTAGTTTGCTCCTACCTTTTTCTAAAGATCTCAATTCCAGTTGTTTTATCTCTGTTACTATATTCAATACTTCCAGTATAGTTGTTTTAGATTTTGATTTCCATTTGCTAATGATTGCTCTTTGGGCAGCCACCGTAATTAGACACAGCAAGACCTTACCATGTCTAGGCAATTCAAATTCTATAGCACAGCTCAGAAAAATCATCTCCCTCTTTAGACCAATCAGTCCACCCAGCATCTCCGATAGTGCATTCTGCAGGGAATCCTTAAAGTCTGCCAACTCACCGCACTCCCAGAATATGTTCCCAATGACCTGTTTCTTTCTCTTCCAGGCAAAAATCCTAAATCTTCTATATTTTGTTGCATATTTGAGAGACATACATAGATCTTCCCATTATTTCTTTGTGAATTGCTTATCCAATCTCTCTTCTCCATCCTTTCTAACCCCCTCTGATTGATTCTTATAGTTATTATGCAATATTTTATATGCTCTTCTAATTATTCCTTTTTTATTGGCAGCTTCTCTTCTAGATCCTATTAAAAACTCTAGCAGTGCTGGTCTTTTGTTTAGGACCCCCCCCATTTCTTTCTCTTTGCCAATACTCTCATATCAATCACTGACAGGGAAGGCAATTTCTAATCTGCAGTCCAAATAAATTCTTGGTGTCTTCCCATGCTATCATCTTTCCCTTTGTAGTTATTTGCTCCCAATACATTGGTTCCCGTGCCAGTTTTCTCCAATAAATTCCAGCTCTTCTTGCCTATTGTCTATATCCCTAATTGCAGTCATCCCTATTGGCAGAATCTCTTTCTCCATTCCTGTGTTGGTTTAGTTCTTAGAATAGTTTCTGCTACTTTATGGATATAATATTCTGCATAATTATTGTTATTCTCCTTAAAGGCTTACATCCAAAATCCCAGTCTTGCCTTGTTTCTTGAGCTTCCTCCATGTTTCATCAGCATCATCCCTTTCCACTTAAAATTATAGTTTTCTGCTTGTGCTATGCATACGAGTCTTAACTGTGTAGCTCTAAAATACCCTTTCAGATTGGGTAATCCCAATCTGCCCTATTCTACTGGAAGAATCAGTTTATCCCACTTGACTCTTGCTGTCTTCCCCTCCCACGTAAAGTCATTCAGCTCTTTATTAATTGCTACCCACAACTTCGCCTCTGGTTGATAAAAATATGCCTGACTTATGTATAAGACTAAAGGGACTAAAAACATTTCAACCATTTGTATCTTACTATCCATATCCATATAACAAAGCTTCCATTTTCTCAGTTTTTGTATTATCTTCTGTTTAGTCTCTTCCCACATATACTTAGCTGCCACACTAGAATAATTTTTAATCCATACTCCTAAGTATTTCATTTTCTCATGCCCCCATAAATATGGGTATTCCTGAACCAGGTCATGTGTGGGTACATAATTTACTGCTATTGCCTTTGCTTTAGCTTCATTAATTTTGTATCCAAAAAAGATTTGAAAATGTCTTAAAATGTCCCACAACACTATGATGTCTTTTTCTGGTTTTGTCAACTACAAAATAATATAATCTGCAAATAAAGCCAGCTTTCTTGAATATCATACCAATTATATCCTTGAATTGCTGTGTCCCTTATTTCCTTTTCCAATGGTTTTATATATAATGCAAATAATAAAGAGGAAGATGAAAACCCTTTGCCTGGTTCCTCTGCTCAAGCAGAAATTAAGAGAGAGTGGACACCACCCACTTTAATTTTCACCTTTGAACCCTCATATGTTCTTCTAATCAACCTTATAATTTTTTTCAGGAAATGTAAATGCTTGCGTTGCCCTGCTTATAAAGTCCCAGCTTACTCTGTCAAATGCTTTCTCTGCATCTAGATCCACCAACAACAATGGCATTATCTTACATTCTGCTTCCCTCTAGATCATCATTGTTCTGCTAATGTTGTCAAATGTTTGCCCTCCCTTCTACAAAACCACATTGATCTATATCTATCAGGTTTGGCATTACCTTTGCTATTCTTTTAGCCATTATAGACATGAACACTTTATAATCATGGTTTAGTATTGAAATGGGCCTGTATAAAGCTAGATCTGATGGATGTTTACCCTCTTTAGGGATTTCAGCTACCACTGCTTTCTTCCAGGATGGTGGTACTTCTCCTCCTCTTAAGATACTGTTAAACAAAACCTTTCAGATCTTTATCAGTTTTATTCCTCCTAGATTCCAAACATCCACAGAAATGGCATCTATTCATGGAGGCTTTCCTGTAGATTGGTTATACATCACAATTTTTATCTCATCTCCTCCTATCCTAACTGTTAATAATTGAGCCTCATCTTCCTCTAACCTTGGGATATTTAATTATTCCATAAACATTTACATTTGTATCTTTTCTTGATTTTCATATTTCTCTACTTTATAGAGACTCTCATAGAATTTCTGAAATATTTCTAATACCATTACAGGATCTTTTGTTATCTTCTTTGTTATAGGCTCCCTAAGTTTGGTGACAGCCCTTTCTACTTTCTGTTGTCTGAGTCATTCTGCTAAAAAATTGTATGCTCTAATGTTATTATCAAAAAACAGTTGTTTAACAAGCTCATGTACATTATCAAGGTAATCCATTATTTTCTGCCTAGCATTCTGCAGTTGATCCCCTTCTTGTTCTATGAGATTCCTCCTATTCTGCAATACTTTAACATTTTGTTAGTACCACTAAATAATTCTTGTTACTTCTTAACCATAGCTCCATTTCTTTTATTTCCACCCTAATTTTATCCCACTCCCTAGCTATATTTTTAGAAGAAATTTATATCCTCTCTAACAGCTCCTGAATAATCTGTACTACCCATTCCTTAAATTCCTCTCTTTTTAACAGATAGGTGGGAAAATGCCAATGTCTCCTTTTTATTTCATTACCCTGTGCATTTATTTTAGCTATTATTGGACCATGATCTGAAATAGTTATTAAGTGGGTATCAAGAGCTTCAATTAATTGCAAATGTTCCTGTGAAATGTAAATTCTATCTAGCCTAGCCCAGTTTTTATAACTTGGGGAATAATATGTAAAATCACTCCAAACTCCTATTACTGAATTCACATCTTCCATGTCAAATATTTTCATAAATTTCTTCAAAAATCTACCCTCCTTTGTTACATTTTCCCTTCTGGTCCCTCAGACACATCTTCACTGTTGTTTTACCCTCCTAATAGGAACAAAAGTCCCAAACTGACAGCCACACTCACAGACCTGAGTTAACCAAAACAAAGGTCATCCATGTTAAGACACATGGTGCAGCCTCTGCTTCTACTAAGTGCTGATTAGTTCTGTCTTATCTCTATAGCTCTCCCAGCTGGAAAAGCCCCTGAATGTTTTCAGAGAACATTAACAACCTTGGGGAAAGCCCCTGAATGCTTTCCAAGAACATTATCTACTTCGGGAAAACCCCTGAATACTTTCAGAAAACATTATCTCCTAGTAGATTTCTCTTTTCTTTTTTTACCTCAGCCAATCACTCTCTGCCAGACTGTAGCTAGTTTCTCTTTATCAGATTGTCTCCATGGAGACATGAGAACCAGGCAGCAAGTTTCTCTTCATCAGATTACTTCCATAGAAACATGAAGACCAGCTTCATAATTGTTACTGCACATACATGTATTTGCTAGAAAAAAGACTCACAATATTCAATGTTCTTTTTCACTTACTTGCTCTCTCTTAAAATTTGTTACTAAAACAATGTAATGCCTTTAATCCAGTCATTTCCCCATGCAAGAATGAGAAAAAGCACATTCATTTTTCTTTTATTATGCTTTTTTAAACAGTTTTTTTATAATGCATTACAATGCCTACATTTCTTAAGACTGAGCAAGAAGAGAGAGAGAAGGAAGGGAGAAAGAAAAGAAAAAAAGAACAGCAGCACCTGTTTATAATCCCATTACATAAAAATAACTGAAGAAAATTACTTTATAGCATGTAAAGAAAACCACGTCACAAAAGTGGTGCTATTTAAGAAAAAAATCTTTACTTACAGTTAACTTTCACCCTTATCTTCCCCTCCCCAAAGCACTTTTCCTAACATTCATTGCATGAAGTAGAACATATGCTTTAGAGTCCCCCACAAGTCCAACAAATTCTGAAAAAGTCCAATATTTCCAGATTTTCTTGTTCTGTCATATTTTACAAATATAATTATCGCATTGTAATCCCATATTAAGTTACTGATTTTATTACTGCTCATCTCCAAAATCTCGTCTTTGCTTAATTTCCAGTGTACTCTCAATTTTTCTAGTCAACTCCTGTGCTCCCTTCCTTCTGCCCAACATTTTTCATTGAAAATTTTGAAAAGGTTTCACAGGTACAGTTCCTCTGTGGTCTTTATTACCAGAAAGAAACAAGAAGCAGAATATCCTTCTGTTTCACAGTTTACTTTTTGTTGGACACATTTTTGTACTTCCTCCTTAGTGTGTACTTTATCAAAAAAATATTTTGTCCCTTCAGGAAAGAATACCCTGAATATCGCCGGATACAGCAGTTTGAGTCTCACACCTGTATCTCGACATTCCTTGAATAGTGGAATAAATTTGCTCCTCTTCTGTCTGATGTACAATGAGTAATCATTTTCCACTCTCTGCTGTCTCCCACTTTTAGTACTTTGTCCTTCTGCCACAATTTTGTCAGAATCAACTCCTTCTGCTGGTAGGATTGCATCTTTATTATTAAAGGTCTTGGTTGCTTTCTTATAGCCAGGTATGGAGCATATACATGATGTGCCCTTTCAACTAAAAACTCCTGCTGTGGAATGCCAGTCCAGCTGCTTATTTGTGCTTTTGTAAAATGAATGCAGTCTGTTCCTTCCAGCTTCTCTGGTATAGCTGAAAATCACAGGTTTTCCCTATATGCTCTGTCCTCTAATTCTATTATTTTTTTAAACATCTCTTCCCGAGCAGACTCATATTCAGCCAGCCTGTTCTTTACTTTGATCTCTGATTTTTGCAGCTTTATCATTTCATCTGAATATCTGTGTAAAGCTTCTTCCGTTTTTTTCCAGCCTTCTGTTGTTTGTACTGATATACTCCATCAGTGTTTTGTTTATTTTAACCAGGTGGTTATGCAGTTGTCTTATATTTTCCTGTATGTTACTGGAAGTCATGTTTAAAAGTTGCATTGTTTTTTGCTGAACAACTGCAAAATTTCCACAGTCAGTGTTTCTTCCTCACTTTTTGTAGCTGATTTTTTTTCCAGGTCTTTTGTATTTCTTTATTCCTGGCATCCAGGCAGTGCACTTGCTAGCCAGTTACTGAAAGTTACCCATAAACACAAGTCTACTGGCCTTCTCTGCTGAGTTTATGTTTTCACACTGGGAGAGCTAGAAACACAATGTTGTTCAATGGCAGCCATCTTGGAAGTCCTTAATGGGGTGTTTTTTTTAAACAAGAAACATCTTTATTAAACCATCACTTACTACATAGGCAATCATACATTTATACAAATGAAAACAAACTACACTGACACAATCCTAGTCACAAGCATTTTACATCACAAACCATACTGACACATTCCCAGTTGCAAACATAATACATCACTTATAATCTATCCAGTCTTTTCACTCAAAGATTATATAGCTCATTTCAGTCTTGCTGGCTTTTATACCTTATTCCTCCCTTGTAGTTATTGTTCCCAGAATTTATATATTTTTTTCTATGTAGTTTGCTCCTACCCTTTTCTAAAGATCTCAGTTCCAGTTGTTTTATCTCTCATACTATATTCACTACTTCTAGTATACTTGGTTTAGATTTTGATTTCCATTTTCTAGTAATTGCTTTTTTGGCAGCCACCATAATTAGACTAATTCTGTATCATAGCTCAGAAAAATCATCTCCATCGTTACACCAATCTGCCCATCCAGCATTTCCAACAGTGCATTCCACAGGGAATCTTTAAAGTTCACCAACTCACTGCACTCCCAGAAAATATGTTCCCAATTACCTCTTTCCTCCCCTTCACACCTCCAACACTTATTGTCTGCCTGAGGACAAATTCTCTGGAGTCTACTTGGGGTATAAAAATATCTATGTAAACATTCCCTGGCAAAAAATTCTTAATCTTCTAGATTTTGTTGCATATTTGGGAGACGTACATATATCCTCCTATTGTTTCTTTGTGGATTGCTTATCCAGTCTCTCTTGCCAATCATTTCTAACCTCCTCTTAATGATTCTTATAGTTATCATGCAATATTTTATATGCTCTACTAGTTATTCCTTTTTTAATGGCAGCGTCTGTTGTAGATTCTGTTAAAAACTTTACCAGTCTTAATGGGGTGTTGTTTGGCAGTCCCCTTGGATTTTTTCCAGTGACCTTAACCTTTTATTGATGTATCAATGTGGGCCTGGTATGGCAGGATACTTCCAAGGCTGGAATCTTGACTGGAAGAGAGGAGGAGGGACATTACTTTCTTGGAAATATTCCCCATCTGTGGGGCAGTTTTGGTTTGGAAGGACAAGTTACACAAAAGGAGAGCAGTTTTTCACATTGACAATGTCTCAGTTGCTCATGACCTCAATAAACAGTCATCCGGGTCCAAGTGGGTGCACTCTATTATTAGGCTGTCACTTTTGTTGAATTTAAAAATAAATTAATATGTGTTTCTCTAGTGTGCATGCACCTGGTCAACATAACCCTATAGCTGATAGTCTTTCCTGTTTTCAGTTCACCAGGTTTTGCCAGTTGGCCAAGCATGCAGAATCAGTGGGTACAGCAATTCCTGTGGAAGTTTGGTTAGTTGGAGAGGAGTAGCAGCATTGTTGCTGGCCAGATCTTGGGCTGACAATACTAGGAAGGACTATTCTTCTTCTTCACTTCAGGTTTTTATGGCATTCTATAGGTCATGTCCTCATGTTTCAAAATCTGGGGCTTGCAGCTGATCCTTCACTTCTTAGTGGCAACACATCAGTAGAGAATTTCTCTTAAAGCACTACTGGTGTACTTAAGCTGCTTTAGGATGTTTGGAACTTTTCTTGGGTCTTCAAGAAGTGTCCATCCACTGGCTGACAGGTATGTTGCTCAAGGGTTGGGGGAATATTTGTGTGACTTCCTGTGATATTAGGAAGCCTATAAGGAGACAACTCCTTGCCATCATCTTTTTGAGTTTGTTTAACACACTATTTTACTTTCGCATCTTTATTACATTAGTTCCTTGGTTCATGTCCTTTGTTACATTAGCTGTTTTGTTCATGTCTTTATATGTGGGTGCCTTTCGTGCTAGTGAATTACTAAACTCTCATTGTTGGGAGGACCTTGTCATCCGCAAGGATTTTATTCTGATATGGGTAAAGAAATCTAAGCTCAATCAGTATGGTAAAGGGCACCAGGTCTGGCTAGATAACAAAAAGGGGTTAGCTATTTGCCCCTGGTTACTGGTTCAGACTGCTGCACAGGATTCCTCACAAGGGAATGAGGTTGGGCCCGTTTTTTCCTTGGTGAGTGGCAGGCCTCTTAGTTTAGCAGAGATTAACCTACTACTGAGAAATGCATTTGAAAGGTAAGGGATACATCTGCAAAGATATTCATCACATTCTTTTAGAATAGGATGCACCTACAACTTGGTCATGGAGGGGCATTCTGCTAAGATTATCAAAAAAAAAAAAAAAAAAAAAACAGAAGGTTGGTGTCTGACACCTTTTTGTCATACATCAGGCATTCATTTTTAATTTCTATCTCATGAAAGGAGGTTATCTGGCTGTTGGGGCATTCTTTCATTTAGAGAGCCATGGTCCAAGCTTTGTTTTGCCCAGCTGGACACTGGGGTTCCTTTGATTTTAACAAATGGGCAGTTCATTAATTTGATTTTCCTGGCCTCTGATAGTTTTAATTTTGGGAAATCTGGCATCAAATCTCAGCTAAGGAAGACCTACCCAGGGTATTGGTAATCTACCTTGGGGGTAATGACCTGGCTTGGGCTCCTAAGAAAATTCTCCTAGCCAGAATACTTTCTGATATGCACAGGCTATATCAGCTATATTTGAACCTGGTTTTGTTTTGGTTTTCCATTATACTGAGAATCCACTGGAAAGGAGCTAGAAAGTCCAGCACAACTGAGGTGTCTAGGCTGTTCATTAATCATAGAGTTGCATGATCAGCTTGACAGACTGCATTCCAGATAGCTCAACAAAAAGATCTTGACAGACTGGACTCTGATTTTTATGATAGGGATAATGTGCATTTGAACAATCTTGGTTTTGATTTGTTTAATTCAGAAATTGTTACGGCCATTGAGGAATACTTCAATTATTATCCTAGTTCTTTTTTCACAACCTTGGGTATCTGGTTTCAAGGCCAGTTTGGCGAGAATGGGATGGGTCATGCCATGTTGGCAGTTGTCTTATGGCTTCACCCCTCTTGTTATCAACCATTGGTGTTCAGTGGCCTTGACTCTCCTTCAGTAGGCTTCAATTGACCGTTGGCTATATCAAGGGGTATGTGGTTTGGAAAGGAAGAATTAAAGGGGTTTGTCACCAGGTCCAAGGTAACTTGGGCTACACACCTGGTCCTATAGAGGTTAGCTGGAACAGGCTTGCTCATGCCATCCACCTCTAAAGTTAATGGTTATGGTTGATATGTTACATGTAAATTACTGTGGCATCTTTAATGATTGTCAGTGACACTGTTAATAAAAGGTCACAAAGGCAATACTATGTGCTTACTGACTCATCTCAGTGGACAAGGTTGACCTACTCATCAGTCATGTTGCTTACAAGCATGACTCTTGTAAGTGGGCGTTTGACTTAACTGATTTAAGCCACTGGTGAGCCTCCACTTGGCAGACTTGTCAGGAGCTTGGTGGCTCTCCCTCACCACCCTCATGCTAAGGATTCAAGTAGCAGCCTTACAGCTTCACCCCCCCCTTGTTTTCCCCCTATTGGTGTTCAGCAGCCTTGAGTCTCCTGCAGTTGGCCTCAGTTTGACAGGTGACCATATGAGGGATATTTGGGTTGGAAATAAATAATTAAAGTGGTTTGCTAGCTTGGGTTATGCACCCATTCCTGTAGAGGTCAGATGGAACAGGCATGGTCATGCCAACTGGCTCTAGAATTAATGGTTAATGGTTATAGTTGATATATTACATGCAAATTACTGTGGTATCTTTAACGATTGTCAGTGGCAACATTAATAAAGGGTCACAAAGGCAGTACCATGTGGTTTTTGACTCAGCTCAGAGGACAACATACATTATGCAAGTATTTCATGATGTCTACATACACACACACACACACACACACATACAGACACACACGCGCGCACACACAGACATTTGCTCAGCAAATACCACCACTTTATTGATTGTGTACACCTCAGATGTCTCATTGTGCTGAAATGAATAAAAAATATATGCAATGCAAGGAATTGTAACATCCCATTCCTCTCAACTATCGTTGATTTTGACTCATGTTTTTCATTTGTTCCTAAAAAAACATGTGGTCTTATGGTAAATCACTAAGGATTTCAGTTAATCAATAGACAGACATTACAGTTGCATATTTTGTATTACTCAGCAAATGTATGTTGATGAAAAATCTTTTCCTCTATTAACTTTTTCAGTGAATTACATTTATATTTAAAAAGTGACCCTGATTCTGGGTCTTTGTCCTTCATTTATTGTTGGAATTGAAGAATTTTCAAGCAAAGATGTTGAGAGGTATGTCCATTCTCTCTCTCTGTCTTACTCTGTCTCATGTACACACACACACACACACACACACACACACACACACACACACACACACACACACACACACACACACACACACACACTTTTTCTTTCTTTAGTTTTCCCATACTTGCTAAATGTGGCTTTTTAGGCTGCAGTTCACAAGAAGAAAGTAAAATGGCAAGTCCTTTTAACTGCTGCTACTGCTGCTCGAGTTATTTATGTTTACTTTTTATTTAATTTTATGTTTATTTTACACTGGCTGAAGAATGTAACGAAGATGGTGGCGATTTGCTTTTTTCAGTCTGCACTTCATGTTGGCTTAATATGCTGGTGTGGAGAGGCTGACTTATGTTTTAACAATCATTCTTCAATAGGATATAGTGTAAAGTTTAACACATTTTCTAATTCTGCTTATTAGATGGTTAGGGAAGTCTTGCATGTTGTTCAATAGGTACTAGTGACCCAGATGAAATTCCTGGGTATTTTTTAAAATACTTTGAAACAAAAGGATGATGTACTCACAAAGAAATAAAAATGAATAAAACCAACAAACTGGAGCCAAAATAAAAACACACAGCAAGTAATTAAGCACTTTTGTTCTTTTACTCTTAGAACTTCTTCAGAATAAAAAACACAACTACAATTCCATTTAACAGTGTAACAAGATGACATCATTAAATCGGTCAACCAATAAAAACACATTTTATAATTGAATCCAATTACAATAAAACTAAAAGCACTAAATAAAAATACACACTGCAACATAAACTAGTATATAAATACTACACAGTACAAAAACGTTAGAACAAATGATTAAATAAAAATATACCTACCCAAATGATAATAACAGTCAATAGTAGAGCAGTGCACAAACCATGCAGTACATAAGAAATGTATTTAAAAAAACTGGTAAGTGCTTTCACATAGCAGCGTCTTCAAACCATCAAACAAATCATGGTCGCAATTCATTTAAATAATGTACTTTAGCCAATCAGCTTGTTTTAAAAATAGAAATGTATTAACTTAAAGTGGTATCTTAATATATAACCAAATTGTGTGTATATCAGCATTAAAACCATATATGTAAACCATATAAATACATAGTATAATAATAAAAATATATATTTATAAAAGGATCAGCTGAAAATTACCTAACAGAAAGTTTCCTAGATTTTAGTGTGGGCTTAATGGAGGCTCTCTCATTCAAGCCCTTACCCCTATCTGCCCTAAGTCTCAATATCTATCTAACCTCCTTACTTTTATTTAAAAATAAATGTAATTTGAAAAGAATATTATGTCATCCTAGAAATAGAGGTAGATCCACTGAATGCATTACTGGTACGCATCCATGTGGAATTGTAACTTCTGTGAATATTTAGATACCACAGGGGTTTTGTACACCCCGACACAGGCCAGCACTTTACCTTTGATACCAGCGGGGATTGTAGAACCTCACATGTGGTTTATCTGGCTAAGTGTGTGACCTGTGGGTCATTTTATATTGAGAAAATGGATAGGCTATTTATAGACAGAATTAGGGAACATGTCTATAACAGAGTTAGAACACAAACTAATGCCCTACCCAAACATATTATGACACAGGGGGATGACCATACTTTTAGATTTATGGTAATAGATCTGGTTAAACCCACAGTACGGGAAGCTGATATACAAAACATCACTGAAAGTAAGGATATTAGATGGATATTGAGACTTAGGGCAGATAAGGGTAAGGGCTTGAATTAGAGAGCCTCCATTAAGCCCACACTAAAATCTAGGAAACTTTCTGTTAGGTAGTTTTCAGCTGATCCTTTTATAAATATATATTTTTATTATTATACTATACCCGCAGTGGTGGTGCTGCGGTAGCATTGTCGTCTCAAAGTAAGACGCTGTCCGGTTCGATTCTCAGCTAGAGCGTCTTCTATGTGCAGACATGCGTGAATGGGCGTACCTTCATTGAAGGTTGTGCATCAGGCCTGGCAAGCCGGTATGTAAAAATCAACTGCCAGTCATTAGCGGACCGGAGTTCCGCTGTGGCGACCCCTAACCGGGAAAAGCCGAAAGACACAAAAATTTTTATTATTATACTATGTATTTATATGGTTTACGTATATGGTTTTAATGCTGATATACACACACTTTGGTTATATATTATGATACCACTTTAAGTTAATATGTTTGCATTTTTATGCTGATTGGCTAAAGTACATTATTTGAATGAATTGTGACCATGATTTGTTTGATAATCTGAAGAAGCTCCTATGGGAAAGCACTTACCAGTTTTTTAAATAAAGGTAGAATTTGTTAAATTATGGTGGACATTTCTTATGTACTGCATGGTTCGAGCACTGCTCTATTATTGACTGTTATTATTGTCTATTTTTCATTGAGCAGCTTCACGTTCGCTCTCCACAGTGTGTTACTGTGCTTGTTATACCTAGCCAAATGTTTAAATGCATTTAAATTTCAGCATACATTTTACTGAAATAGTCTCATTTAATCCAGGAGTAACATCTGCATATAAAAAAACTTGCCACTTGAGTTCTAAGAACTCAAGATAATTATTAAATTGGTCTACAAACTCACTGGGGTCAACTTTCTGAATAACAAAAGAAAAAACAAATACTGGTAAACAGTATCAGTTCAAACATATTAATTACATTTTGGAATCTAAGGATAGGTTTAGCTGTAAAAGTTCAGGTTTAGTTTATTTGGCAACCTGTTGTACCTGTCAGTGTTTTTACATTGACAAGACTGTGAGGACACTTGTTTGTCGTATAAGTGAAAATGCAAGAGCAATTAAGAACAAAGACATATTAACAATGCCCTGGTTAGACATAGTTTGAGTTGTTCACAATTTCGAAAATTTTATTTTTTTGTTATCCAGAAAGTTGACGCCAGTAAGTTTGTAGACCAGTTTAATAATTTAATAATTATCTTGAGGTTTTCTCCCATTCTTGTCACTGGGTTCACTCCAAATGTTAATGAAGGGAATAGTGTTGATGATAAAAATTTATCTTTTCTGATTCCGATGAGTATCGAGGGGAAAATGCTGATAAATATTATTTCATCCAATTGGAAAGTGATTTTAGTAAAGAAAGGCCTCAGTGACATAATTTGAACTGAACCAAATTTTATTTACAAGAAAACACACAATTTAAAGTATTTGTTAGAACATGTTAAAGATTATAGGTTCATAGGTGAGTACTAGGCTAATGACTCTGGAGCCTTTACAAGCCTAGCCCATAGAATTACCATGGTATCGCGCAACCTGACCTTAGTTCCCAGTGCCTCTGTTGAGTAGAGCCACTGGAGTGATCCCTGGGGTGAATTTACTATTTCTCATCCACTCATCAAGATTTCTCTTGAAGAGGGCTAGTAAGGTGCTCTGTCTGACATGTATGGGAAGTCTACTCCATAGCATGGGCAGTCTCCGGGTTATGAACCTGTCCCTCCAGCTTGTTCTGTTGATTGTGGTAATGATGTTGAGGTCTCTGGAGTGTGTGGGTGTGGAGGGATTGGGATTTTTTTAGATGTAGCATTTCTAACAGAGCTGGGTCAGACATGCCTTTGTAAGTCAAGCAGAGATCGCCTCTAAGTAGGCGATATGAGACAGAGAATAGTTGGAGGTTTTTGAGTCTGTCCAAATAGGACAAGTGTTTAAGTAGTGCAATTTTAGGGGGGGGGGGTAGGGCTTTTAGGTACCTTTCCTTGTAATGGCTGCAAATTTTGTAGGCTTATTTACTTTGATAGCCAGTATCAGTTCAAACATATTAATTACATTTCGGAATCTAAGGATAGGTTTAGCTGTTTAGTTTATTTGGCAACCTGTTGCACCTGTCAATGTTTTTACATTGACAAGACTGTGAGGACACTTGGTTGCCATATAAGGGAACATGTTAGTGCAATTAAGAATAAAGACATTAACAATGCTCTGGCTAGACATAGTTTGAGTTGTTCACAATTTCAAAAAATTTATTTTTTTTGTTATTCAGAAAGTTGACCCCAGTAAGTTTGCAGACCGATTTAATAATTATCTTTAGTTCTTAGGGTTAAAGTGGCACGTTTTTTTTTATGTGCAGATGTTAGTTCTGGATTAACTGAGACTATTTCAATAAAAAGTATGCTGAAATATAAATGCATTTAAACATTTGGTTAGATATATTTTTATTTAATCATTTGTATTTTTTTCTACTGTGTAGTATTTATATGCTTGTTTATGTTGTAGTGTGTATTTTTATTCAATGCTGTTAGTTTTATTGTAATTGGATTCAATTATAAAATGTGTTTTTATTGGTTGACTGATTTAATGATGTCATCTTGTTACACTGTTAAATGGAATTGTAGTTGTGTGTTATTTTATTCTGAAGAAATTCTAAGAGTAAAAGAATGAAAGTGCTTAATTACTTGCTGCGTGTTTTTATTTTCACTCCAGTTTGGTGGTTTTGGTTGTTTTTATTTATGTGCTTTTTAAAAATACCTGATATTAGTCCTGTGTTACCTGAATTTTGTAACACCTTCCTCCAAAATGGGAATATTTTAGATTTAAGAAAACTGCCACCATTATTCTGATCTTTAAAACTGGAAATACATGTGACCCCCTTCCGTTATCAACCAATTAGCTTGACAAGCTTGATAGGCAAGATCAGGAAGACAATTTTGCTCAAGTTGATTGCTGCACACATACTTGAATTTTAGGGATTATATTACTTTATCGAAATATATATTTGTTGAATATGTACTCCACATAGTCTAAACAGCAAAATTCAGTTCAGCGAAGCAAGGAATTTTTCCCATGGTTAGGAACCACTTGGCCATCACCACAACATTGCCCTTTTCCTCACCGTAGTGTAATCTTGGAGTTGGTATATATAGTTGGGGGGGGTGCAAAGCCCCCCACTTGGGTGGGTTTGATTTAGTGAGGTGTATATTCTGGAGTGCTAGTAGACGACTGGCTCCTAACTGTGGGAAAAATACTGTGCTTTGCTGAACTGAATTTCGTTGTTTAATCTTCGTTGAATATGTATTAGATGAATACATATTTCAATGAAATAATATAGACACAAATTTTTGATGCTAATTAGCTTGGTTTTGTAAGAAACACATCTTTTTCTAAAACCTTTATTGTATAATCACAGTAAACACCACTTGTTTCATAGGTTCATAGACGGTTACTAGACTAACGACCAAAGAGCCCTTATAAGCCTAGTCATATTTATCCCAATTTAATTCAATTGTCTGTAGTTAGGTGAGCAAAATTCACAGAGGTATAAGTCTGTGGTAATTAACATCGAATGGCTCTCTCCATGAGGGACATGGGTGCCTCCTCAGGAGTAAATTTACAGTCAACCATCCATTGATCCTAGGTTGCATTTGAAAAGGGTCATGGAGGGGCACTGCTTCATGGAATGGGAAGCTAGTTCCAGAGAAGGGGTAGTCTCTGGGAGATGTAGCTATCTGTCCAACATGATCTGTTCATATCAGAGACTAGGTTAAGATCCCTGGAGTGAGTGACTGTCATGCAGTTTGATTTACAAATGTGTAGCATTTCCATCAGGGCTGGGTCAGTGACTACCTTGTAAGCTAAGTACAGGTCATCCCTCAACAGCCTGTAGTAGACAGAATACAGTGACAGGGATTTCATTCTTTCCCCATAGGACTTGTTTTGAGTACCTTGTATTTTCTTGGTGAGAAACCTCCACAGTCTCTCCAGCTGTTTCAGTTATCTAGTGAGATACATGCAAAAAGGAGCATTGTACTCAATTACTGGTTTGATGAGGGCCAGGTATAATGGAATTATGACATCCTTAGATGTAGATGCTATCCCTTTGCTTATGAAATGTGCCACATAGAAGATTTCCTTACCACTGTGGATACATGGTGACTGAAGTTTAGATTGCTATCAACCTGAGTACCTAGATGCCATGCCATTGGGTCTACACTTATGGGGGGTGCTGTCTATACTGTAATTAACAAGGATGTTAGCTTTTGCCAAGGGAATAATGATGCATTTTTTTTTAATTTAGCTTCACTCTGTGGCTTTGGAACTAATTATTTGTCTACACTAACCCTTTCTGCATTATAGTAGCCTCACAGGGGGATTCAGTGATTGCTCCCAATTTGCAATCATCAGTGAACTTAGTCAGCCACAGGCCATCTATGTTTGCTTGGACTTCTGAGGAATAAATTCTGAACAGTAAAGGGCCCAGCACAGAACCCTGTGGTATGCCAATGACTGATATTTTGCTAGAGGTGAAGTCACCCACTTTGACAGTATATGTCCTGACAGTAACTAATTGGCTACCCATCTGATGACGCTGAAGTTTATACCCAATTGAGAGAGTTTCTCAATAATACCCATGTGGGGGTTATATTAAATGCCTTGGCTAGGTCAAGGAAGGCGGTATGCACTGTTTTCGCTTATCTAGGGCCTTAGTGACTTTCTTGAAATCAACCAGGTTTAACAGACATGATCTACCCTTTATGAATCTGAAGTTAGTTGGAGCCAGAGTTTGGAAATTACCTATGTTCTTGTTGATAAGGCCCATAATGATTTTTTCCATGACCTTGCAGATAAGGCTAGTCAGGCTTAGGGGTCGATAATTCCCAGGGTCAGCTGATGGTCCTCATTTGTGCAGAGGGATTACTGTTGCTGTCCTCCATTCTGCTGGAACATAGTCAGTCTGCAGGCTATGGTTAGAGAGGGTTCAAAGTGGATCTGCTAGGTCACATTTTAAGTTGTTTAAAAGGCAACCTGGGATGTTGTCTGGTCCCATTGGTGCTGTGTTTTTGGTCTTGGAGAGTGCCAAGATGACCTGATCTCTTGAGATAATAGGCTGAGAAATGGTGGCAGGTATACTTTGGGGGATGACTGGAGGGGATGGGGGGAGTTTGGTCCAAATCCGTCAGCTAGCAGGTTGTCTATTACTTATGGTTGAGTATGGGTGGCATCACTCACAACCAGCTCAGTTCATAGCTGGGTATTCCCCTGTAGATTTCAGATGTAGTTAAAGAATGTCTTGCCATCTCTTTGTGAGGAGTGATGACGGTGTTTGATTCCTTCTGGTAATTATGTACAGAAAATTAGAATACTTAGTATCTATGGCCATTGCTCTTCCTTCAAGTAAACTTGCTTCCTGGACTTATTTTATATCTCATAATTCCCTAATATGAATTTTACATCATCATTCAAGACAGGTATTCTGTTAATTCCTTCATCTTATGCAACAATATTTAGGGCAAGGAATAATGTATTATGGTGTTTCCAAAAGACCATTTACTTTAAATATTTTTGTTCAAAATGTCTTAGTTCTTTTTTGCTCATAAGTAGTTGCTAGGCATTCAGTCTAGGAGACTATTAAGAATCCTAGCCCAATTTCCCCAAATAACTGTGTAGGCAAGTTATTTGTTCAAGGTGAAGCAGTAAGCAAACAAAGGTTGTGGGAATAAAACTCTTGATGACAGGAAGCAGTGGGTTAACAGCTCATAGCTGTAATCTTTTGCAATGATTTCCAGATAAAGCAATCATCCCTCATTTTTTCTGTTATCAAGGAACAAACTCTTTAAACTGCACATATAATGGACCAGCTTCATTAACGCATATACTAAGCGTACATGATCTGTATTCAAGTATATCCTTACCACAATTTTTGTGTTTTCTGTCACTCAGAAAGAATTACACTAAGTGTACATGTAGTCTACACTTTGTATTAACATTTATGAATCCCCCTCAATCTTTAAGGTTGCAAGAAAATCAGTAGGAAAACTAAAATTAGGAGGAAGAAGGAGTGAGCTATGCTTGTGTTGCCTGTTCACTCAAAATGGTGTACAATTAGTGTAGGTTCATAGGTTCATACTAGGCTATCTGCCCTAGGACATTTATAAGCCTAGCCAGAGTGTGTTTGGCTTTCGCCACCCATTTTAAATGAATTTTGCTATGCCCTTTTTCAAGGTTAGTATACTGTGCCTCTGTCTAACAGTGACACAGAAGTGATACCTGGGGTAAACCTACGATCTCCCATCCACTCATCAAGATTCCTCTTGAAGAGAGTCAATGAGAGACTCTGCCTAACCTGGACTGGGATTTTATTCCAGAGTGAAGGGAGCCTCTGGGTTATGAATCCCTCCAGCATGTCCTATTTATTTCAGTGCTGAGGTTCAAGTCACTCGAGCGCGTAGCTCGATGGGATTTGGATTTTCTGAGGTGCAGCATGTCCATTAATTCTGGGTTGGACATGGCTTTGTACGTCAGGCACAGATCGCCTCTGAGCAGGCGGTATGCCACTGAGTAGAGCTGGAGTTTCTTTAACCCGGCAGCATATGACATCTGTTTGAGCCCTTTGATCCTCTTGGTGAGGTACTTGTGGGGTCTTTTCAGTTGCTGCAGGTGTCTGGTAAGGTACATCCCAAAAGGGGCATTGTACTCAATTATGGACCTGATGAGGGATGAGTAAAGAGGCACGATGACCTCCCCTGATCTAGATGTGGTTTTCAAATGAAAGATTGTTATCTACTTGGGATCCCCAGGTCCCTAATTACTTCTTCTGTAGTTAATGGATTACCACCTATGTGGCAATTTGTGGGCACTTTGTTTTTGCCAAAGGGGATGACTATACACATTTTGGTGTTTAGCTTGAGGCCATGGCTCTGGCACCAGTTGTCTGTTTCTATGAGGCCGTTTTGTAGGATGCTTGTGTTGGCTGGAGAGTCGATTATGGTGCCTAGTTTGCAGTCATCTGTGAACTTGGTCAGCCATAGTCCTTCCGTGTTGGCCTGTACCTCCGAGAAATATATACCAAACAAGAGAGGTCCCAGGACTGAGCCTTGTGGGATGCCACTTGTAACTAGTTTGGATTCTGACATGGCTCCAGCAATTCTAACCATGTGGGTTCTGTCCTTGAGCCAGTTTGCAACCCATCTAGTGACATAGGGGTTTATATTTAAGCTGGTGAGCTTATCTATAATGCCAGAGTGGGGTATTATATCGAAGGCTTTTGCAAGGTCCAGGTAGGCTGTTTGGACCACCTTCCCCTCTTCAATGGCCTTGGTGACGGTTTAAAAGAAATCGACCAAGTTTAAGAGGCAGGATCTGCCCTTAACAAAGCCGAACTGGGTAGGATCCAGTGTCTGTTGGTCCCCAATATCTTTATTAATGAATGATCCTTTCCATAGCTTTGCAAACCAAGCTAGTCAGGTTTATGGGGCGATAGTTTCCAGGATCCGTTGAGGCACCACCTTTGTGGAGAGGGACCACTGTTGCTGTATGCCACTCTTTGGGTACATATCCTGTAGTAAGGCTGAGACTGAACAGTAGTTTTATGTTTGGGTTTAGCTCTTCTTGGAGTTCATGTAGGGTGCAGCCCGGGACACCGTCTGGTCCCATTGATGCTGTGTTTTTTGCTTTGGAGAGGGTGGCTCTTACCTGAGCATCTGAGATGTCAGGGGGGCAGCACTCTGCTGGGATAGATATTTGCCCTTTTGGTGGGGGGGGGAGGGAGTTTGCGCTGAACCTGTCAGCTAGGATGTTGGCAATGTCTGTGGGTTCAATGTATTTTTTGTCATTTTGGACTACTTCTGAGCATATCTGGGAATTCCCACCCAGGTTCCTAACATAACTAAAGAAAGCCTTGTGATTATCCTTAGTGTCCTGTGCAATTCTTCTCTCGAAGCTGGCCTTAGATGATTTTATGAGTGCCCGTAGTTTTTTGCTAATACTGATCAGAGATGCCTTCCCTTTTTGGGATTTTGCTCTATCATGTAGTAGCTTCTTCCTTCTATTGTATAGTTTGTTTATGGCTGGGGTCCACCAGACAGGACGCCTGCCTTTGGAGGACTGAGTCTTGGTTTTATTTGGGATTGCATGATCCATGCATTCCTGAAGGTGTTCATAGAATGCGTTTATAAAGGTTTCTGGGCCATATTTTCCACAGGCCCGGGGGCTTTGAAGGATTCCACCTTTGTTTTGAGGAGTGTGAAATTTGCTTTAGAGAAGTTTTTCACTGTGGTTTTCTGGGCATGGGGTGGGGTCGGGATGTGAATATCCAGTGAGATTAGTTTATGGTCTGATCTTACCAGTGAGGGATACACTTCTGGTCTGGAGCATAGAGCCCCCATGTTGGTAATGATCAGGTCCAGTATGTTTTCCCCTCTTGTGGGAGTGGTAACAAGTTGTTCCATAGCATTTGAGTTTATAAATTCTAGGAACCTTTGGGCTAGGGTGTTGGAGCTAGAGTAATGCTCCCAGTCTATGTTTGGGTAGTTGAAGTCGCCCAATATAATGATGTTTGGAGAGACCTTCATGTTTTCCAGTGTTCTCAGGAAGGCTGAGTGGGGTTCCTGGGTTTGGGAGGGTGGTCTGTAGCAGGTTATAAACTAGAAGGCAGTTTTACCCACTGTTAGTTGCACCTGGATAGTCTCTGATGCTTCGCGCTGTGCCACCAACCTGGAGGTGTGGGTATCTTTGATGGATATTGATACTCCCCCTCCTTTTGTGGTTCGGTCCAAGTTTTGGGGCCGAAAAGCATGGTATGAGGTATAACCTGGTAGTGCTGGGGTGCTCTTGGGAGCCTTGAACCAGGTTTCTGTTACTGCACAGATATCGATGTTCTCCATGCTAAGGAGAGTTTCGAGTGCATGCATCTTGAGGTTTAGACTTCTGGCGTTGAGTAGCATTACTCTTAGTTTCTTATCCCTTGTGATACCTATGGAGGTGGGTTTGTCTGAATCCCAGGGCATATCTATAATCTTTATGTTGTAAGAGTAGCAAGAGGTGTTAAGACAGATTGCTTCTTTAAGTACATCTTTTTTGAGTTTAATACCACACTGCTTGATTTGATTTATTTTATTGCCCACATGTACATTATGTTTTTAGACCTTTGTAATGCATACTTGCAGAAGTCCAAACCACTTATTACAGAACTCCAGTTGATGGAGCACCTAGCATTTTATATGTGAAAATGTTCTAATTTGCGTTTGGAGTCCGGAAGCATTATGATCCCAATGTACACATTTGACTAATTCTACTCTACTTACCTTGACTTCTCTTCTAGATAAGTAAGTTCTGCTTGAACTTACTTGAAGTCAGTGCATGAATACTGGATTGCATTTACTGAGCTGCATTTACTGGAACAGATTTCTGAATAACATGATTCTGCTATAACACCTTTTATTTCATTTAACTCTGTCATTGTGTGCTATAATAATTTATTCTAACAAGAAAAGTCTGGTTGCATTGCTGTTTCCAAACATCTACACATATAATTGTTGATTAATAGAATACCTTAAGTGACAGCAATTCATCTAGCTTGTTTTGATAACACAGTTCACAGGTGTGATATTAAGACATTTTAACCTAAAAACAGGAAAAAAAAAAAATTGCCAGCAAACTTAACATCTAGACACCTATGCACATATGGTGTTAAGGATCTGTTAATTAAGGGAGACTTAATGACTTTCCAAACCGAGTCTTTCCAGAAATGTTTACTATCTAAAAATCAATTACTAGTTATTGCTGTCAGTGTGTGTATGCCTGCACAGTCACAATCTAACAGCTCTTTCACCAGCTGTGGCTTTCCAAACCCTCGGACACACCATTTTCATCAAAGTAGTTCCTTTGGACTTTTCTCAAAAAACTTTGCTACCCCATCTTTATCTGTACAATAATGGGCATGTATTCCTTTGGGAAGTTATTGATGCAATAGCACATCAGCAGACAAAATTTCCAGCAGCAAGAGGGACCCCTTCCATTCCTACCATCTCCACACATACTTCATTAGTGTTGTGTTGCTGTTAGTTCTCTGGCCATAAACAAAGAAATACCTGTTGGTCATATGTACTGCACATTTTTTCATTGTTAATGTATGTAGGGAATGCATGGAAAAAACATATTTTCGGTGCACATCTTCATCATTTCATTAAAGTTTATGAAATAATACTTGGCTGACTGACACAAAACCAAATCCTTCATTTGCACTACCAGGAACTATGGTTCTGAATGATCCTGAGGAGTCATAAGGATCAGCAAGGGGCTAAGATGACATAACCATTAGCCATTTCTTCTATTCTAGATGGTGGGGGGCATGTAACTAATTGCGTCATGCGGACCTGGGATCTCACAGACAGCAGACTGAGAAGAAGGGGATTGACAGGATATCTGGTGCATCGCAAATAGTTGCTCACTATGTGTTCATGGATATCATTGTACAGTACTCCCTCTCTAGGGATTTTGACTTGTTACTATAATGGGTTCCTGTATCCACCTCACCATTCACCCATCCATCCATACATCCATTCTCCATCCATCTGTACATGAATCCATCCATCAATCTGTCCATTGACACCGACTGAATATTTGTTCCCTGGTTTTAGGATTTGGTAGTTGCCAGGCTCAGATCTCCAAGAAATGGATGGCCAGTGAAGGACTACATCTAGGACTACCACAGAAGAGCTACAGAGGTTCTCTGAAAGATGGAGATAATAAGTTGAAAGATAATAGGTTTATAGGTGGTTACTGGGCTACTGACTCGAAGGTCTTTATAATTCTCGCCATGTGTACCCAATATAATACTAGGAAAACCCAATATAAAGGATTTTGCCTAAACTTGAGATCTTAGACTGCCCATATCTAGGAGGGTCATAGGTGAAATCCCTGGCAGGAATTTATGGTTTTCCATCCAGTCATCCAGGCTTCACTTAAACAGGGTCATAGAGAGGCTTTGTTTCATGACCGTGAGGTGGGGAAAAAGTGCACAGGTTAATACTGACTAATATCAATGCCCTTTTACTTATAATCTAAACTACTTTAGTAAGGTGAAACAACGCTTTCCTTACAGAGATCAGTATGTAAGCAATTGGACATGCATTAAAATGGCTGGTATGCTTTTCATTTTTTAAAGCTGTGGGATAAGATAGGAAACATAATTTTGACTATGCCAGTACCTGTTTCCTCACACAGAATGATATTTTTTGCACATAAATAATCCAAGGGTCAGAGGTTACAGTGCTTTCTTTACATTTGCTTACCAAAACGTTTCAAAAGGGTCATAGTACAATTAGAGTTAATTGGGTTTGTGCATTAATAAAGTGTATTTGAAACACTTTCAAAAGAATGTCAGATGTGAAAGAATATGATTTTGCTGATCGGGAAAAAGATTATGTAGACAGTCTAGTACAGCCAATGATAATGTTACCTCTAAATAGTTGTAGTTTCCCTGTGACCAGGCATCTACCCTTCTCTTAATTCCTTCTACTGCCCCGCTTTCCATGGTAGCTTTACAGATCCACTGTTCATTCTGTGCAATACTTTTACTGAACTCAGTACATATTATGATGTCTTTTACCTATCAGTGAGGCCTTCACCTCTCCATTTTTTTATTTGCTCATCAGTCTTATCTCACATTTATGTACTTTTTATAATTTTCAAGTGCATCTGTCTACTTATTAAACTACAGCTCATTAGAGGTACTTACCTCATTCCGTAGTGCTGTATTGACTAGTCATCAGCTGTAATTATTGTTGCTTCACATAGATATGAGTGGAAAACATAAGAGGTAAAGGTTAGAGATGTTGGCAACAGATTGTTTCTGGTTTCACTGTTTGCTGTGTTGTTTCTGGTTTATCTGTTTGCTGGGTATCTGAGCTTCTATGGGTGTATCATGTATCATAAGGGGTTGTAAATTGGCCATCAGATTAGATTTTGGAGAGAATGATTATTTAAACTCTTGCTTTTTAAAATGAGATTATAATACTTGGTATGCTTTCAATTGCATGAATAGACTTGCTTTTTCTAAGAGTTTCTCAAATACCATCTTCATTATATTTAATGTTAACATTTATTACTATGTTGGTTATCAATTATAATATGAAGTATGCAAAGCAAAACAGACCAGCATGTAATGTTTGCAAATTAACTCATTCCAAGTCATTACTGCTAGAAAAGGTCCTAATTGCAAATTCTAGAATTATATTTCATTGTGCTGTTCATTTCTTCTATACCCTTTATAATTCCTTTATTTTTCCAAAAAAATAAAAAATAAATAAAAAAAAGAAAGAAAGAAAGCAAAAAATGATTGTCAAACGCTAATAAATAAAATATTTCATTACCTCTTCTCTTTTCAAAGCCCTGATGGCAGCTGAAAGAAAGGATTAAATAAAAAACATCTGCATCTTTAGCAGATTGCCTCAGGCTTCACTTAATCACATTGATGATGTGTTTCCTATGCAATAGCTGTTGTAAGGGAATTGTTACTAGAAGATAAACAATTCTCATTAATTAAAGGCGTGAGCTGCTAAGGGTTATAACTACAAGAGTTGTCTTATTGGTTTAGTTAGTATTTTATAGACCACAATTACCTCTAGTATACAGGAGATTAAAAACATCACAGTATGTGATCACACCTATGGAACTGCGCGTGACATGTTCAGCAGAATAATAATAGCTGATGTGCACACCATACTTCCTCAGCTTCTAAAATTAGTAACTCCTGCTATGCAGAAAGAATGATAACTTCTTATTAGACTTTTTTAGAGGATTATGGACCTGAGACATTTCATTTTCAAAAAAGGCAGATGATTTTCACTCGTCACTTCAGTAACATAAGAATAATAATGCCTTGGCCAAGGTAATGGCACTGTGTAGCTTTCCTTCACAGTCACTGCAGGACCTGTGCTTTCTATACAGCAGTTCATTTCTTTTACCTTTGATTAAAGGAAGACTGCTTTCAGTTCTACATTACTAAACAAATTGCTGCTCCTCAGTGATCTTTGAATACAAATACCTAAACATTAGCCTTCTTTAAGCCAGCACTATGGTGACAAAAATATTAATTTAGAATTGAAAACATTGTTTACTATGATATCCTTTTAGACATGGAGTGCAGAAGTACATTACAACACACACACACACACACACACACACACACACACACACACACACACACACACACACACACACTCTGCATTGAGATTTGGGGTACAACTGCGGTGTATGAACCTGTTATTTCAGATATATTCCAGTCTTAAAAGTACATAATAGCTTTCATATCAGGTGTTTAGAGGTATGAAAAGGATCTCATCTTAAAGGAAAATGAAAAAAGATCTATTTTTTCATTCTATATTTGTGTTTTGACCTATATTACTACCTCATCTCTATGGAAAACATATTAAAATTGTATGAGAAGTACTCACAAATAGCTGTCAATGGATCTTGATGTATTAATGTGATCTTGTTTTCTTCAAACCTTTCTCTTTCTCATAATCCATTTCATGTCTATTTTATATGAGTCATGCTAGTTATAAGGAAGTAGTGGGATATTCCCATATCCCATTGACATATAATGGGATTAGTGTCAGACACTATCTTATTATACACCTTCTGTAACAGGGCTGATAGTTTTTCTTCTGGAATGACCCTCGTGTGTCTCTGAACCTATTTTGCATTATACTAAGGAGTTATACAGCTGCAGCCAAAAATATAGCTAAATTGGAGGTCTTTGTTCAAACTATCCTTTGTAGTCCAAGATAAAGTGCAAGACCCCTCATGCACACATGCACACACACACACACGTGCACACACACACACACACACACACACAGACACACACACACACACACACACACACACACATAGACCAATGCACTATCACCATTTTTGCAGTGTCAGAACTGTCACTGCACTGAGAGATACTTGGGAGTATCATGTGTAAGTGACAGCTACTTCTGGAAAAACTAAGTTGAAACTGATTATGTTCGCCATGCCTGCAGTAGGAAGATTTATTTTCCCTGAATGTTGTAGAAAATTATTTATTATTTTCATTTTTTAAAATTAATTTCACATTCTTTTTCCCCTTACCAAGTTAAGTCAACAACATATTGCTAACTTTCTATTCCTTAACTTTGAATAACTATTTTTCTGAGGCAGAGATGTCTTGAGGCATTGTATATTCTATTTTATCCTGTTATTCTAGTGATTTAAATTACAGCAAAATCACTCTTCTGTAAAACCTGACTCATACATATACATACACACACACACACACACACACACACACATATATATATATATATATACACGCAATACATATATACACACGTACAAAAGCAGACACAGACATAGACACAGGCATACATGTGTATGCATAGTTAAAGTACATCTGATTTCCTTTTCCTATAGTTTTTAATGAAAGGGCATATAGCACTTGCATGCTAAGTAAATTCTGCTGTATATTTTGGTTGCTGTTAATGGTTATATTTCCGTTCAAGACTAGAAAATGCCATTTCACTCCACCTGTATAAGGACTGACTCAAAGTCAATGGGAAGTCTCTCTTCCCATGGATCTATGTACCAGATATGCATCCCACTCTGGAAGGATGTCACAAGAAAGTGTAAAAGACCTTCTTACAAACATTATCAGTGCACCTATTAAATAGGGTTGCCAACTTGTCTCTCTTCTTACAGAGCAGTCTTGATTAGAGCAGTTCTGTTCTGGGGGAGGACGGCATGAAAATGCTAAATTTGCTGATACTTCGCAAGAAAAATATTTTCTGACTTCTCTAAATGCCACATAAATCTTTGGTACTACATTTAAGTCAAATTCATATTTAAAATAGTATAAACAACCAACCTTTAAAACTTAGCATTTTGATACTGTGAGGCTGTTTGTGTAAATTTGTCAGAAGAGTTGACAACTGCCTTTGAAACCCTAACTGATCTAATTGCTTTGTTTTGCTATGAAAGGCATGGCTGCATTGGAAACAGCTGTGAATCAGTGTAAGTTTTCCTTCTCTCTGCAATAAAGACAGTGGAAACAGTTTCTCACCTCTCTGTCTTGTGCATTGCAGCTGTTGAGCTCCTGACATCAGTAGGACTAACTGCCCATATAAGATTATCAGCAGTACCTGACAGGGTAAACTACAGATTTCTCTGTGTTTGTGGTGTGTCATGCAGGCAGAGATAAATTCTTTTGCAAAGTATAATGTGAGACATTAAGCTTAAAAATGTGGGTGGGCTTTTCCTTATTTTTATTCCAAGGCGAAGAAATGAAAGTTTTATAAAGTACAAGCAGGTTTCTGAAATCTACACAATACTGGTTCCCATATTGCAGGGAGAAAGGCAGCCTAAGGGTTGAGCTAAAGTGAAAGAGAATGTGGAATTTTCCTTTAAAGCCACAGACACTCAAATGATGTATGTTAATATCACAACCTTAAACAGCATGTCAGTAAATACATTTTATTGCTGGGGAGATGAAATAACACCTGTCTCAGGCCCTGAACCATATCTTACTCTTTATTCTTCTATTTATTCTCGCTAATTCCATCCATTTCTTTGTGTTGCTTTCACCAGAAATACACTACCTACATGCACTCCTTTTGTCAAAGAGTACAGTTAGGTACATTTTTAGATGGCTGCTCACATACTGGATTACTGATTACAATTAGCAACAAAATTCCAGAAGTAAGTAAACTTAATATACATGTACAAATTAAGAATATGTCTTATTTTATCATCTTTGATAAATGAGCAATTAAAATGGCCCAACACCATTTTCAACCACAACCTCAGCCAAGAGGCAGCAGTAACAATTTTGTAAACAGCATTTATAAACAAATCTTTTATGTGAATGTTTACACAAATCACAGTATTAACTCCAATGATATTAGAACTAATGCACTGCAATAATTACTATTGTTTTTCCTTTACATGTATGTTTTCCACAGAGATCACTGCATTATATCTATTGGTACTAATACTATTTATTTACACATTTCACTGGCTGCATAGCTTTTAGTGTGTCATTAAGTATCACTATGGTTACATATTACACAAGTATAATATAATTTTTAGTAGTATAGTTTAGCAGGCAATTCCTTAGATCTAACCATTTCTCTATAACAATTGCACTTACCTTTGCTAGTGAGGTGAGGATCACAAGTCCACTTTAGTCTTCCCCATAACTTTACCAAATATCAACAAAAATGTATTTTATGTTTGTGTCTTTCGGCTTTTCTCGGTTAGGGGTCGCCACAGCGGAACTCCAGTCAGCTAATGATTGGCAGTAGAGTTTTACGTACTGGCTTGCCGGGCCTAACGTACAACCTTCAACGAAGGAATGCCCATTCACGCATGTCGCTACACAGAAGACGTTCTAACTGAGAATAGAACGGGCAACGTCTAACTGTGAGGCGACATGTATTTTATAATTTTTTATATTTTATGTAAACAGTGCTTAAAATGGCATTACAGTAGAAGAGCACATTCCTGGATTTTGAAAATGCACCAGGATCTGTAACTGCTTCATATTTCACTTGAAAAGCTGCTAGTTTCAAGAACTTGATAAGAACATAGAGGCATGCTGTTAGAGCCTGCATAAAATTACTATATCTGAACTTCCAGGCGTAAGTCACAAAGAGTGCCTTCATCATAATTAATACACTACAGTATAAATATTTCCCGTAAAGTCTAAATAACAAAGAAGTCCTACTTAAATAAGCATAAATGTTACTTCTTAAATTGAGAAAATCATTTGTGTTACTACCTTGTTGTTGGCCAACTGTGGCCATTCGATGAATGATTTTTTAAAGTTATACACGTTCAGTAATTTTCCATTTAGATGTTTTACATTTGATATTTAGCCATTCGCGGATCTGTCTTTTTGATAGCTGGGCATAGACCTGGATTATGCTTATTTCTGTATACCCCATTCAATACTTGTATTCTCCTTAAGACAGAGAGGTGAAGTCATTTGGGTGCAAAGTCCCATGGCTAGTTACTTATCTCACTTCAGGATGATAGACACTTAATCACCTGTGTATGATACCATGGCCTTGACCCCTGAGTAAATACAACATTTTTGTCTTGATATGCAGCTGCCATACAAAGTAATGGGAGAACATGGCTAAGCAGCTGCATTTTCATTGCTTGCTATTAAGAATCCCAAAAAGGTGAGTTGCATGGCTCCTTAATGTTGCATTGCCCCTTAATCCTTTTTTATCCCAATTCAAATCTCCCAGTTTTGTTCCCATGGAGGAGTGACACTGTCACAAAGTCCTTGAAAAGTATAGTTAGATATGTGCCTGTTTTATTCACAATGGAGTCACCACTGACTTAGATACCTGGAATGTTTCCCAATTAGAGGATCTGCTTTATGGGATTTTGAGTATTGCTTGGTTCAGTTTTACCTCCAGGTATTTTGCTGTTATTGACTCTCCTCACTGCTATGGTTTGCTAACTGTGTATGTATGATTATCTTTATCAGTGAGTGGTCTCTGCAATGATTTATTTGTATGAAGTTTTGTTTTAGATTAATGATCTCTTGAGGTACAGGCAGGTCTTTTGCAGATGTAGTCTTCAAAATATCTGTATATAAGGCATATCTCTTAGCTGTCCAGATTTTCACAGAATGGCCAGATTTTTGTCTTATATTTTTGGCATGTTTCTTATAAAATTTGTGATTTTCTGACAAATCACTGAGGATTGACGTCACTAAATAATGACACACATTTGATTTTCAGACTTCATATCCTTCAGAAAAATGCATGCTAACCCACATCCTGATATTCTAGCAAATTTCTAAGTTTATAAGAACAATATTTAAAATCTGTCCCTATTTTTGAGCCTTTGCCCCCCCCCCCTCATTATTTTAGGCTTTATCCAGATTTCTTGCACTAAGAGGTTGAAAGATATGATATAAAGGGGTAGGCCTCACTGAGACAGATGCCTGGTGTCAGAGGCATGGCCTCAAGCTCAATGCCAAAAAGTGCATTGTCATCCCCTTTGGCAAAAACTCTGTACCCATGAACTAACACATAAACATCAGTCTACTTAATGCTGAATGTGTGATAAGAGACCTTGGGACCCAGGTGGACAGTAGTCTCTCCTTTGATAATCACATCGCCACAGTAGTCAGGAAATCCTTCTATGTGACACACCTCATCACAAAAGGGTTCTCATCCAGGAAAAAAGAGGTCATTGTTCCCCTCTACTCTGCACTCATTAGACCCATTATAGAGTACAACGCCCCTTTTGGAATGTACCTCACAAGACATCTGCAGCAGCTGGAAAGACCACAGAAGTACCTCACAAAGAGGATTACTGACCTCAAACAGATGCCCTACAATGATCATCTCAAAAAACTCCAGCTTTACTCTGTAGCATATCACCTTCTCCAAGGAGATCTCTGCCTAACATATAAAGCTATGTTAAACCCCGAACCGTTGGACATGCTACACCTTAATCCAAATCCCTCTGAGCTACATGCTCTAGGGATCTAAACCTTGTCAACACAATAAACAGGACATGCTGGAGGGATAGATTCCTGTCCCAGAGACTTCCTATACTCTGGAACAAGCTACCCATCTATGTCAAGCAAAGTTCCTCATTAGCACTCTTCAAGAAAAATCTTGAGGAGTGGATGAGAAATAGGAAATACACCCCGGGGATCACTTCTGTGGCTCTGCTCGACAGGGGCACTGGAAATTAACTTTCTTGGGTGGCATAAGCCAGGGAACCTTGTTTGCTAGGCTTACTTAGGCCCTTGGGCCTATAGCCTAGTACATATCTATGAACCTATGTTCATTCATGCTCATAGACTAGGATTGCTGCTGATATGGAAGTGTGGGGGAAGACTTCTGCTATAAGAATAAAGAATGTTGGGGGAGGGGGCTTGGAATTTCTAGGTAAAGACAATATTCTTAGGTTATGGCATGTGTCTTTTGTATAGTGTGGTAAGACAGGGAGGGGATACATAACTGACTGGTGCATACACTTATTGTAGAGTGGCTGTGGCTAGGGCTGCTGTCATGATGAAACAAAATAGTGATAGCTGAAACTGGGGAAAATGTGTTTGGGGTGTGGCTAGTGAGATATAAATGTAAAGAAGAGCAGGTGAATGGGAACTGGGGGTAGGGAGGGTCAGCAAAACAAAGCTTAGTGTATTAAGGCCTCATGCAGTAAATAGCTCAGGCTACTTAAGGTGTCATGCAGTGAACACACAATTGTGTGCAGAGCTAATTGTAAATGGAGCCACCTATACAGAGCCAGAAGATATAGCAAACGTCCAGGCTGATAAATTCAGCTCCAGCTTTACTCCTCTCTCCCCCTCAACTTTCCCTCAGGAAATATCATCAAATATAACTCCCCCTACCATCACTAGGGAACAGGTCTTTAACGGTCTCTCTAACACCAAGAACATTGAATCAGTGGGCCCAGACCATATCCCAGGATGCCTTCTAAATAGCATGAAACATGACCTATCAGGGACTCTGGAATAACTATTTAACTGTAGCATCCAAATAGGCTTTGTGTCTCATGAATGGAGAAAGGTGACAGTCATCCCTCTGTACAAGGGTGGGCCAATTAGAGATCCTGGAAATTACAGACCCATAAGTCTTACTAATTGTATATGTAAAACTATGGAAAGAATTATCATGGAGATGATCAACAGACATATAGTAAACCTCCAGACACTGGACGCAACCCAGTTTGGTTTTGTTAAGGGCAGATCATGCCTACTCAACCTGGTGGACTTCTTTGAGAAAGTCACCAAAGCAATGGATGAGGGCAAAATCATTCACACTGCCTACCTTGACCTGGCCAAGGCATTTGACACAATACCTCACTCAGGCATTGTTGACAAACTCAAGAGGTTAGGTACAAACCCGTATGTCACCCGGTGGATAGCCAACTGGCTCACAGACAGGACTCTGGAAGTTAGAACTGGGGAATCTACCTGTACAAAGAGGCAAGTCACAAATGGACTCACTCAGGGATCAGTCCTTAGACCACTCCTTTTTGACATTTACTTCTCAAAAGTCAAGGCCAATGTCAATGCTCTCTGGCTGACTAAATTTGCAGATGATTGCAAATTAGGAGCTGTCATTGAATCTCACACTGACACAGATGTTCTCCAGGAGGGGCTGACACAGAAAAACAACTGGTTTCAGAGCCATGGACTAAAACTAAATGCCAAGAAATGCATAATAGTATCATTTGGGAAGTCATCCATCCCTGGTAACTATCATATTAACAAGACACCCTTTAGAGTTGACCCAGTAGTCGGGGACTTAGGGATACACATAGACAGTAATCTAACCTTTGATCATCATGTGTCTACAGTGGTGAGGAAATCATTCTATGTTGCGCAACTTATAAACAAAGGTATGGCAGCTAAGTCCAAGGAAGTCATTGTTCCACTGCATTTGGCATTCATCAGACCTATCATTGAGTACAATGCCCCCTTTGGTATGTATCTAACCAGGCATACACAACAACTGGAATGACTACAGAGGTTCCTCACTAAAAGAATACAGGGCATAAGTAATATGTCCTATGCAGACCACCTTGAGGCCCTATCCCTGTATTCTGCCTCCTACAGGCTTTTGATGGGATATCTATGCCTGACTTACAGGAAACTCTGATGGACCTCCTGCATATCTACACACAAAAAAACAGTACCAGAATTACCCATTCTAAAGACTTAAACCTTGCCTGTGATATAAATGGACCTGCTGGTATGTATCCCAGATACTACCCCGTCTATGGAACAGGCTCCCCATCCACATGAAGCAGAGTTCCTCTCTAACCCAATTCAAGTGCAACTTGGACAATTGGATGGGAAACCAGAAATTCCTCCCTGGTTTGGCACCTATATCTCTAATACAAACAGGTAACCCATAAATGTTTCATCTCCCAGGCCCATGCTTATACTTATCAAGGGTACCAGACCTTGTCAGAGGTTTGGGATGCATGGCTAGGCTTAAAAATGTCCTTGTGGTCATTAGCCTAGTAAACACCTATGAACCTATGCATAACTCAGGGTACTTACGACCTCATGCAGTGAATAGCTGAGGGTACCTAAGGCATCATGCAGTGAATAGCTCAGTACTAATCTCAGAAAAATATTCTTCCAAAAAAAAAAAAAAAAAACAAACAAACAATAACATCTTCCCCCAGGAATCAGAAAAATAATCTCAATACATGAATTCAAAAAGGCTCTAAAACTATATCTTCTTAACACCTTAACCTGTTATTGTAACTCCAAACCTTCTTGTATGAACTGATGCTGCTCTGTCTGTTCACCACCTGATGCTGCCTATACAATGTTTCTTGTGAAGAATCTCTCTTCTAGTTAATGTGCTACTTACTGATTTGATCTCAAATTGTTGTAACTAATAAACAACTTGCTTGCTATTCATTAACAATTAACCCCGATCTATCTGTGGCTGACTCTACAGGGCTTATTATAAAAATTCCATTCACTTTGCTGACTTGATCTTGATATAATACAATGTGTAAACTCTAGTTCCCTGACACTAGTTACTTATGTGACATAGCTTGTCTTTACATACTCATGAATATTGCTTCTGCACACTATAATCTTACTGCAAAGTGTACAAAGGCTTACAGTATTACTCATTGTATTTTACTCAATTTTGTATTTTAATAACGTCTGAAACTTTATGTTATGTCTATCCTTATTAATCTCTGTTTGTTAATAATTGTGGAAGTTTTCTCCTTGGGCCTCCACAGAAAAATGGCTTAGGATTAGCTGGATACACGCTGTCAACAAATGGCAAATAAATAAATAAATAAATAAATAAACTGTATACTCAGCTAAGAGTGCCATTATCTAGGTGGACTAATAGATACTTAACTATTGCTTGCTTGGCACTGTTTATGGTACTGTAAAACTGGCAGTGGCCTGGATGCATAGTCAATGCTGAAAGTATAAGAAGCCAACACAGTGCTACTGCAGCTTTCTTTGTGAGGTCTGTTATAAGGCAGGAAATGTGGAGAATGAATGGCTGCTCTTAGCTATTGTCAGAAAAGAATGCGACTTTAAGGGGTATTATTTAAAGTCGCAGGGAATACACTATTCTGAAATTTAATACAGTAATATTTCTGCAGTGATTATTTAATTATTTATTTACTTTTATTGACTGGAATTTATTTAACAGGAAAGGCTGACTGGGCAAAGTCCCATTTTCAGTGGAAGCCTGGGGAGGAAAGCTCCAACAAACATAATTATACATAGCAAACAAATAAAATTTACAAGGATTTTCACACATGGTACAAATCTTTCAACAGAATGAGGAATATATACATTGAAGTTGCAGAATACATCAGTACCATTGAGTAGACAGAAAAAAGCAAAGTCAGTCTGAAGCCAGGCGATGCAAGCTGACTGTAGAACTCAGTAGTGTACTAATACAAGCACAATGCAAGTGAACAAGTGAAAAAGTGAAAAACAATAAAAATAGTAGATAGCAGTAAGTGGCAATGGACATCAACAAACTACACCGATTGTTAAGCGGAGAGCTTTGGTCCTTTAATCAGAACTTCTTCAGAGCTTCACTTCAATGCAAACACACCCCTTAAATAGTCAGAAAAGTAACCCAAATTAATTAAACAGTTTTCCATATGTACTTAAAGAATATTTTTATTATATAAATCCAATATTTAAAGTGATACATAATAAAAAGCTACATAATAAAGATTAATCTAATTGTCTAACATTTAGTCCATATAAGAATTGTAACACAAACTAGAACAACTAATCACTTCAACAGACACGTAATACTAATAATTTCATTAATACCTGTTGCCTTATCTGTTTGCAGTATAACCTGCCAATTAAGTTCTCTTACTTCCAAATAGTTCTTAATGTCACCACAGTAAGGAGCAGGTATCAAAAAATCCATTTTAAAAAATACAAATTTCTTGAAGTTGCTACAATATAATGAATGATTTGCTAAAGCACTGATAATATCTCTTTTCTTAATAGCTAGCAAATGTTCAGCAATTCTTTTCGACAATTTCCTAACTCTACACCTACATAGTAGCTGTTGCATGTTTCACAGGTAGCTAAATAGACCACATAGCATAAGTTGCAAGTGAATCTACTTCTTGTCTATATTTGCCTACCAGTGTGTCTCAAAACCACATTTGACCCCTCAGTGATGTACCTACAATATTTGCACCCATTGCAATGAAACATGCCACATCTACCAACACTCTCAGTGTTAAGCAGGTTTTTAGAAGCTGTTTAAGATCAAATGTCTTTTTGTAATAAAACTTAGATTCCAAACCCAAAACTTCCTTAGGATTTCTTTTCTCAATGATGATGATCCAGTTTCTAGTAAAGATTTTCCTAATGTTGTAGGCATCCAACGATATTGATAAAGGGAACCCTCTCATCACTGACACGTCAGTGTTCCTCCTCATATTTTTGTCACAAGAATTATTATTATGTCCATTAATCAAAACTGGGAAAACTTTGATCCCCTTAGAGTTCTTAGTTCTACAATTATGTTGTCTAATAAAAGGTCTAAATAACCTCTTTCAACAAATAATTGTTTCAAATAAAGAACTTCCTCACTAAATATAGTATCAGTGTTACTCAAACAACTAATCCTAACAAACTGGCCTTTAATGATGTTTCTTTTAATAAAATCTGGATGTTGACTATTTGAAATCAAATAGTTAAGAAAAGTAGTATTTCTAAAAGTTCTACTTTCAAAAGAATATCCAACAGGATCCATTAAAATGTAAATGTCTAAAAAACTAACCAAAGTACCAGTACATCCCCTGGTAAAAATAAAAAAAATCTGTACTAAAATTTAAATCAACAATAACACTTTCAAGTTCTTTTGAATCAACTTCCCAGACAAAAAACAAATCATCTGTGTACCTCCTATAAAGCCCTACCTTAAGAAAAAAAGCATATATTGCAAGAAATTCCTGCTCCCACTAGCTCATCACAAGGTTGGCAAAGGAGGGTGTCATTCTGGCACCCATAGCAATGCCTTTTTTCATTTTAAAATAGCTCCCATTGAACATAAAAAAAAATTTGTCCATGACTAGCTCAGTAAGAGTATGAACAGTTTTGATAAATTTAACACCATAATCTATACATTTCAATAGATAATTTCTAAGAGACTCAATTCCTACATTCTGTTGTATACAAGTATAACGTGACATAACATCGAAAGTGAACATGTTTTTCTCTACCTGTAAAAGCATATTGTCACAACAAATTCAAAAAAGACCAAGAGTCCTTTAAACAGAACTTGGAATTTTGAACTAGTGGATTCATAATATAATCTGCAAAAAATTGAAATCATTTTAGTTTTGCTTCCATCTGCTGCTATGATGGGTCTAAAAGAAGGAAAATCTCCTTCAAGAATCGGCTTATGAGTTTTGGGGATACCAAAAAAAGTCCCATTTTTGCTAATTTAACTTGCAAAAACTCAAAAGCTTAACATTTATTTGACCATCATATAGTAACTCATGTAAAATACTATCAACCTGCTGATAATGATGATTAATTTCATTAAGCAAGGTTTTTCATACAACTCTATCATTAGCCTAATGTAGTCTTTGGTATTCATCAGCACAACACCATTCCCCTTGTCAGCTTTCATAATTCTGAGCCCCCTAGGTTTTCTAAGCTCAGATAAAGCATGTCCTTCTGACCAAGTCAAATTGAAATATGTTTTAGTCAGTGCAGCACCTATTAATTCTCAAATGTCCCTTTCACAGGTCTCTGAAAAAAAAAACTGTAAGATGTGGTGTAGTAATGGATTAAATGTGCTTTTTTGTTAAAATAACTAAAAGGATCATCAATAAAATTATTTACGCTGAGCAATATGTAATGTAAAGTTAGTTTATGCACATATAACTTGAGATCCTTTACTGTATTAACTAGACTGGGTCTAAGAACATCTAAATGCCTGTCTTGAACATCAAATTTACTGAAATTATAAGTAGAACAAACATTATTCAAAGCATGTGGTGTACTCAAGTTCTCTTCCTTCTGCCTCTCCCCCTCCCCTGCCATTTCCCCTTCAGGGATTTTTGATTCACCCCCAAGTTCATTGAAGCTGTGTTCTGAAAAGGGGAAGGTAAGACAGAAACTTCAATTGGTTTTACAAAATATTTCCCCACAAACAAACTTTTCAAACTTGTTTCATTAGAATGAACCAACAGAACACCCAGCTGATCATTAAAAAAAATCCTGATTGACCCGAGTGTTTTGTTTCTTTGTTGGCATTTGCATAAACAGGTGTAGACATCTGTTGAGTATCAAAAACATTCTTTTCAGCAACTTTAGTTTGTTTTTCAATTGAATAGGCATTCCAACTGGCATACATATTTGAATCCCTTAGCAGTTTTTTTTTCTGTTTACGTTGTATAATGGTTGCAACATGCCTATCAATTCTAGCCCTAATGTTATTATAGTCAAGTCAAACAATCTTGGAAGTGTCTATTCTTATTAATTTCCTCATCTAAACTTTTAACAACTTATTTAAGTGTCCCTAACTTAAACCTGTAGTCAGAAACAAGTTGTTGAGTCTTTCGGCTTTTCCCGGTTAGGGGTCGCCACAGCGGAACTCCGGTCCGCTAATGATTGGTAGTAGTCAGAGACAGGAAGTCTCATAACTTCCAACTTTGTATTGTTAAACAGAACAAGATTATTATAAAATAAGTCTTTATATTGTGTTCCGTTTTCAGAAATTTAAAAACTCTAAGCCTGGATGGAACTTGCTGTAAAGCAATACGATGCTCAAGAAACAAAAATTCAAGCTCAACTACTTATATTTGAACGATCTCTTTTTCTAGCTCAAAGGTGAGCTGCTTACAGTCTCTAAGAGAAATGATGTGATTATCAACCATTGTGCTATTAAAACAAGTTATATTTAACTCAAATGGATTGTTGCTCACCCGTAAAAAACTTCCCAAATGAAATCAAGAGATGCCTTGATCACCAATCGTTTGTTTCCTTTGTTGTTCATGGATGTCCCATTCCATAACTAATCATTTAGCGATTCCGATATTACCTCCATGCCTGCGACTAGTAGAGATGGAAGAAACAGCTCCATGTTATTGGATGTCTTTGAGTACTTCTTGCACATGCGATAAAAGCCCCTTCAAGTATTGGGTAAGATCGGCAAATTCAAATGGCAAGTGGTGTGTCATCAAATCCAGGTTCCATCTTTACCATCGTCAAAAATATCTACATAAGTGCTGCTATTGCTGGTTTCCATGCCTTGAAATGCAAACAAAAGACCAAAATGGCTACAAACCAAAAAAACAAACAGAAAAAAACAAAAGTCACTCAGAAGCCAGGCAATGCAAACTGACTGTAGGACTCAGTAGTGTACTAATACAAGCACAATGCAAGTGAACAAGTGAATAACAATTAAAAAAAAAAAAAACTTGAGTAGATAGCAGTTACTACCATAGCTCTCAACCGATTAGAGACAAATCTCAACAGAATCAGGGACAACTCCTCAAATAATATCTCTTCCAGCTTGGTTTCATTCATTAGGATGTACTGGGGTCTTACTTTTTCATTGTTATTGCAATATTTGCATTTTGTTCAATCTGTTCTTTTACTCATTTGTTAACTTTCATTTGGCAAAAATATATGTAGTTATTTATTCAGATTATCTAAATGAAACTGGTATTGTTAGTGTCAAGGATATTTTATATGTGGGGCTTTTCTCCCCGTGTCTCCACTGAAAATGGCACACAGGCCCAGTTAGTTGGACTAACCAGTTAACAAAAGACAAATGAATAAATACTGTATTCTATAAATTGATTAAAAATTAAGCCCGACTTGTCATGCCATGAGTATATTAAATAACTATTACTACTTATTCTTTAGATAACTTATCTTAATAAGCCTGTTACAAATAATTTTGTTAGTTCACTCTTAAAGCTAATGACTGAATAATGTGAGATGTGATGTAACTGTGTGTTGTAAACTATCTAGTAATTCTGTTACAATGTATAACTGAATATGAATGTTATGTATTGAAATCTGACTTAAATGTACTATACTGAATTCATAACGGAGTATGAATGTCATATTCTGAAACTAGACTGAAATTTACACTAAAGTATTGCATAGTTATACTAAACATCTAAACAAGCTCTGCATTAATGTTATTCTTTGTAAACCAACTAAACTAATTCTAAAAGAATACTTTTTCTGCCAGCATTATTTGAACATAGATAAAAGCATAAACTGAAATCTTGTAAATGTTATATTCTGGAAATTAAACTATTAAGGGAATACTTTTTTTTCTGTCAAAAACATACATTGAAAACTAATACTGTTATACAGATGTCTGGAAACGTAAATTGAAATTCTACATACTTGCTTTAATTCTAATCTGTATAAATACACATCTGTTGTATACACATTTTAACTCTAAAGTATACTTTCTTTAGATAACTGAAACATATTCACCGTATATGTACTTAATATATGAACACTGGAGAAAAAACAGTAATCTTTACTTCTCGCTTTGGTGGTTTTGTTTTTCTGTTGATACCTGACTTGTACACCACAGCTCTTGCCAAGTTTAGACCTTATTCTGCACTGTCCCAGTCACTGCTGAGGTATTAGAAGAGCCGCCTTAATGTTCAAGGGTTCTTTGATATGTACAATAAGGCTCTTCAATCACCTCTCCCTATCTCTGGTGCAAGTCTGGGTAACAGATATAATATTTCTTGTAGACTGTACTTGAAAACATGCATTCTGGAAAATCAAACTGGAAATTATTCAAATATCCCAAACTGATAGCATGTGTTTTTGTAGTAATATCTGCAAAGCACAAAACAGTTGCATCAGGTCCTTAAAATAACATTTGAGCTTTGACAGTTATAAAGTGATAGCATTGCTTGTCGCCCTGACTTTATTTACATTTTTCTGCATGAAATAAACATACAATGCTAATAAATTCTTGTAAGTCTGAAAGCAAACTGGTAATGTACTATAGAGAAATAGAACTATGTTAGTAATAAATAAATTTTTGCAAGTCTGCAACTGAACTGATAATGTACTACAGTGAAATGGAAAGGCTATACTCCATTATTAAATCAAACAGAATCCTCAGTGGCATTGATTTTTCCTGTCATAAACTCAAATGAAATTATACCAGTAATCTGACACTGTATTCATTTTTCAGCATTTTTGCATTTACGCACCTTCATAAAATTAACCTTAGCTCTTGAATTTTCTGTGTTTACTCTGTGACCCTCAGGTCATAATTTAAAAAATAATTTCTTCAGTGTGCATAATGTCTCTGCCCACTGCCTTACATGTAGCTATTCTTTTAGCTGATGTCATTTAACTCTTTCAGTACTACTGAATGCTACAAGGATTTATCATTATTGCCTACAATTTTCTTGGATAAGTAATAAGAAATGTTAATGCATAAAACTGTCACTAATAATATTAAACTGATGTTCACCACACTGTTTTATGGAATACAGTAGTGTCTTTAATTCAGCTTGCTGAGTTGGCCTGTAATCTGATAACTTAGTTATGTAAGTCTGTGCCTCTGGTGTACTTGATAAACTGCAATTTCTGCATGAAAAATATAAATTTTTTAATCATTTATGTATGCACATTTATTACTAGAATTGACTTAATCTGACTCTGGAACTTTACTTGTCTATCTTTTACAAGTATGCAAAGTTTCTTCATATAGTAAAATTACATTGTCTTCTTTTTCTAACATGGGATTTGAACCTGTGGCTTTAGTGACACATAATATTTGTGCCGAACTCTTTTCTTGCATAAAATCTGAAGTTTTGATTGTATTGTCACTTTTAAAATGTAACATTGACTTTAAATTCTACATTCTGTAAACTAACAAAACATCATTTAATATCTGTAAATGCTTTTCTGTCTCTGTATCAATATATCATTTATGCATTGCAACACTTTACTACCATAATTCAAAGGTCTTAATAATATTTGCTAAACAAAACAATGACACAAAAAAATCATTTGTCAGATCTGTAAATGCTTTATTCTGTGAATGAACTTGACTGCCATTTCTGGTATACCATACACAGCATGTGCTTACAGAATGGCAAAGACATACCCAATTTTAAATCTAGTTCTAGTCTGAAACTGTTACCTTTTTTCCACTGGCCATAAAAGTGAAATAAAATTTCCTTTCCAGTCTGTCTTTGCTTTTCTGAGAATAAGATACTGCTTCTGAAAATGTCGTAACTTGACTGACTGCACCTCAGCTATGGCATCTGGACCAGAATTTATTTTATTTTTAACCTATCAATCTGTGTGTTCCTGTTGTAACCAATTTTTCAAATTCTGTACCTCATTTGCACAGTAAGCAATTTTTCAAATTCTGTACATCATTTGCACAATCTACTGCACACAAATTATTGCAAGCATTATCTGTGTGAACTTCAGTACATTCTGTAGATTCTTTATTTTTCCATGAAATCGTGTTACTAAAGTCAAAAGCAACATGTAACTCTAACATATCCATACCTATTATGGTACTGTTACACTCAGAACTGCTCACTGCTGTAACCATTGAATGTTCAAATCCTGACATAGCTGCATTCATATCCTCTAGTGAAGGTTGATTTGTAACTGAAATTGATGGGTCTGTATTAATCAGTACATTATTCCATAATTTCCTTTTTGGAAACAATGAAATATTGTCATTTTCTCAACCTTAAACAAAGACAGATAAATAATCTAGTTTGGTGTTGAGCTGCCACACCCTTTGTAGATACGCTGAAAATCCTTTTTTATAGAACTAGCAACAGCACTAACTTGAGCTATGGTATGTGTTTCTTCTTTATTTTGCCCTAAACAATTAGCATTACTTCTTTATTTTGTACTGAAGTCTGTGTATCTTTTATGCTGGTGATTACTTTATCAAACAGATCAAAATCTGCACTCTGATTTCAGTTATCCCTCTCAGCCCAATATTTACACTGGCTTCTGAAAACAATAAACTAGAATGTATTACATTCTGAACATTCATATTTGAAGTAACACGAAATTGATACATTGCAAATATTTGTGTTTTGTCTGAAAATTTGCATGTTACATACACTGACTGTGTTTACATCTGTATTTGTAATACTATGACTTACCTCTATTTTGAATTAAATGTGCTGTAGCATTTACACTGATTTCTGAAGACTGTATACTAGAATTTGTGTTTAGGGCTGAAACCATACTGACATTAGAAACTGAATTATACTTCAAATTATGAGACATTACAGTGTGCTCCTGTGTTTTAACCATTTTGCATTTAAAAAGATATAACATTCCTGAACTAACAACACTGAAATTTAAATGATCATTTCTGGAACACGTTTTTTTAGACTGCTTTACCCAATTTTTAACTTTAAACTACATATTTACTGATGTCTTTACTGTAGAATTACTGTTTGACATATTTATACCATTCACATTTACTGCTGTATTTAAACCTTTCTGAGATTTACTGTCTAATTTAGCTAGAAAATGCATTGTAACAAAAATTAATGCTCACATAAGGAAAGTTGAAGTTGCTTTAAGAAGGTTGCCAGATGTCTTGCAGCTTTTTCAAACTCCCACCATTAAGGATTTTTTTGGTTCTGTGACATCACACTGGAAGTCTATTGTCTGATTGGGAGATGGTGAAGTTCTCTGATACATTGCTGTTAACTGGATAATGTCCTTCACATTGGTATCTTGGAGAATCTGAAGTTCTTTGAGACTTTACTATAGATTTTCTGAAGTAGGAACACTGCTGCTCTGTAAAATACACATACTCTGTCTGCTGATAGATTTGCATAGTTGCTATTGAGATTTAGGACTTACTTTAACTGCAACTATTGTCCCCTTCCCCATGGATGGTGGCTCACCATTGTAAGAAATGATAGGACTGTAGAATACTGGAATTAACTAGAAATAACTGAAAGAAATGAGAATGAGACTTGAATGAATGCCTTTATCTTTTAGTTACCCAGAACTGTGCTGAACAGATGCCAGTCTCTCCTTTATGTGCCAAATCTTCTTGTACCTTTCAGAATAAAAGTTTGCATGCACTGTAGTTTGAGTAAGTTTGTCTTTTTTGGCTTTTCCCAGTTATGGGTCACCACAGCAGAATTCCAGTCTGCTAATGATTGGCAGTAGATTTTTTATGGTGCCGGGTTGCCAGCCCGACGCCCAACCTTCAGCGAAGGCACACCCATTCAAGCATGTCTTTCGGAGGCCACTCGACCATGGGGAGGACATGCAGACTCCACACAGAGGGTGCTCCAGCCATGAATTGAACAGGAGAACCTCTTGCTGTGAGGCAACAACACTACCGCTGTACCACCACAGCTTCACTGTAGTTTGGTTAAGAATGTTTTATTATGTACAGTGGTGGTAGATGTCAAGAATATCCAAATAAAATCTTAATGCCCATAGCTTCTGCACTCATTATACTGGCCATAAATTCTGTACTCAGAATGTCAAGCCTTGCTGTCTTCGATAACAGTATTGATAATTATGTCCATAGCTTCTGCACTCATATTCCTTTCCGATTGAATAATATAATTACTATTCTGGAATGTTGGATATTTGACCTGACTTTTGCACTCATACTCAAGTGTCTGTACCAGACTTCTGAGGAATGCACTGCAATGACTTTCTGTGTATCAGTCCGAATGAACTAACTGTGTTTGAAGCATCTCCTAATAATACCAAACCCTGTAACTTTCTACGTGCTTCTTTAACCTTGGTTTCCAAGCCTCATACCATCTAAACAAGATCTGTTTGTACTCAGTATACTGCATATACTATTAGCACATTTTATTCTTATCAGTATTCTTGACTGAAGGTTATTTTCACTAATTGAAAGTGCATTCACTGAAACTGCATGCAAAATGAGAAGGCCTGTTTTAATATGGCTACATTTCTAGACTTATGCAAAGAGAATATTATATTTTTGTCTAACAAACTGAATTTAAATTAAAACTTGATCTTACACAAACCCACCAAAGAATGGGCTGCAGCACAGATTCTAAATGGTGCCCTATGGGGGAAGAGTTTGTATAGACCAACCACACTGGGCGTCTAATGTGGTGCACAGTATCCTCAAGATAGGAGAGCACAGATCACAGACTGCATGTTGTGGAAGGGCTGGCCACTTAATGGTGTAAAATCTGGCTTTAGGTGATTCGGTCATGTTGAGTAATGCTGCCGAATTGGCATGGGTATTTGCTGGTGATGAGTGGGTTGAGTACTGCCTACTCCAACCTATGCTAGGGATCCATGCTAATGGAGGCAGGGGTGGATGTGCCCCTACTGCCCAGTTTGTGCCTGCCATAAAGCCCAGCAGCCCTGGGTCAATAAACTACTGACAGGCCTGTGCCCAGTTGCCCCACTTGGATTATCTGGGATAGCTCTGTTGAGCAAAAGCTGTACATAAAATCAATCAACCTGCTAAACATGAACTAAGAATTGCTACTCTCAGTGTAGGCTTATTGACAGGATGCAGCTTTGAAGTGGATGACATGATGGTAAGGAGGATGCTGGACATCTTATATATCCAGGAGACAAGATGGAAAGACAGTGCAGCATAGCCACTTGGCTTGGGATCCAGAGTCTATTCTTCAGGAGGAGGACAGCCTCGAAATGCAGGAATTGTAGTGAGGAAGAGGCTTTAGAAGACAGTGAGGCACGTCATTAGAATTAGTGACAAACTCATGGCAATCAGACTGTAGCCTAATGGGAAGGGCGGTATTCATAATCTCAGCCTAGGCAGATTTTGTGATAGTGAGGAAAATTGTGCATTCAGACAGCAGTTGCAGGACCTATAAGATAAAGCAGGACAACATGAATTGGTGTTGATATTGGGTGACTTGAATGCACATTTTAGGACAGACATAACAAGATTCAAGGACTGCCTGGGCTCACATGAGTGAGGCAAAAGGAATAAAGAAGGAGAGGCCCTTCTAGGCTTATGTCTGGCAAATGGCTTGATAGTAGCCAGCATGTGATACAGAAAGTGAGACAGTCACAAGATCTCGTACAAGAGGAGCCAACATCCAAGTCAGGTAGACTTTCTCCTAGTAAGGAAAGGGCACTGGGGTAAAATCAGGGATTGCAAAGTCATCCCCAGTGAAACAGACAGTCCACAGCATAAACTACTGGTTGCCACAATCAGCTGCAAGCAGTGGTCAGAAAAGGTTCTAAGGTCAATAGAGACCAGGGTGCAGACCTAGAAGTTGACTGGAGAGAAAGCACAACAGTTCATGGAATTACTCAGGGTTCTAACACCTCAAGAAAAAGAGGAAATAGGCGGAGTTGAAGAAGAATGGCAGCACCTGAAAATAACATGTGTGAGGACTACAGAACAGGTATGCAGCCAAGCCAGATATGAAAATAAGGTACATAAGGAAAGCTGTAAATGGAATGCAGAAGTCGAGGAAGTCATCAAAAAAAGAAAAAAGTGCAGAAAAAGGTGGGAGACAGAAAAGATGGACCAGGCAAGGAAGGAAGGAACACTGGTTGTCTAACAAATAGGCTAAGAAATAAGTGGCAATAGGAAATAACAAGGCATCAGAGGTATTCTACCAGCTTCTGGAAAGTGACTCAGTAGATGGCAAAAAAATTATCAGGTTGCAAGGCAAAGACAGAAAGATAAAGAAGATAGTCAGACACCCTTAATAAGGGATGCCAGCAGCAACCTGCATGCCAGTTCACAGGACATCAAAGGCATATGGAAAAGTAGTTCTGAATTAAGAAGACCCCACAGAAGCTGTACTGACCAAGACACAGCCTACAATGAGAGAAGATGAGGAACCCCCCCCCCCCCATAGGAGAAGGAAGAACAGCACTAAGGAAAATGAAGCCAGGGAAAGCAGCAAGCTCTGATGAGGTCACAACAGATATGATAACAATGCTGGGTGAGATGGGGAGACATGGCTTCAGAGGGTACTCATAACAGTGTGGGGAAAAAGGCACATCCCAAATGACTGGAGAATAAGCATACTAGTGCCATTTGTCAAGAACAAAGGGGACGTGCACAACTGTGAACAATATAGATGTATCAGACTTCTGAAACATTGCATGAAAGCTCTGGAGAGGGTGATTGACAAACAAATATTCAGAGCAGTAGAAAGTAAGATGGATAGGTTCATAGGTTCATAGGTTGGTACTAGGCTATCGGCCCTAGGGCCTATACAAGCCTAGCCATAACACTTCCCTGGCTATTTCTTCCCACACTATTTACTTTCCTGGACCCCTGTCTAGCAGGGTGACTGACGTGATCCCTGGGGTGAATTTCTTTTCTCCCATCCAATCAAGGTTCCTTTTGAAGAGGGCCAAAGAGGCGCTCTGCTTGACATGTATGGGCATTCTATTCCAGAGTCTGGGGAGTCTCTGGGTCAGGAACCTATCCCTCCAGCATGTTTTGTTTATTGTGATGACAAGGTTTAGATCCCTGGAGCATGTGGCTCTGAAGGATTGGGATTTCTTTAAGTGTAGCATGTCCAACAGCTCTGGGTTTGACATGGCCTTGTATGTTAAGCAGGGATCGCCTCGGAGTAGACGATATGCGACAGAGTATAGCTGGAGTTTTTTAAGGCGGTCAGCATAGGGCATCTGCTTTAGGCCTGTGATTCTTTTAGTGAGGTATTTCTGCGGCCTTTCCAGTTGTTGCAGATGTCTTGAGAGGTACATACCAAATGGGGCATTGTATTCTATAATGAGTCTAATGAGGGATGAGTACAGTGGGACAATGACCTCCTTTTTTCTTGATGAAAAGCTCTTAGTGATGAGGTGTGCCACATAGAAGGATTTTTTGACCATTGTGGTGATGTGGTTATTGAAGGTGAGACCACTGTCCACCTGTGTCCCTAAGTCTCTTATCACACTTTTGGTGTTTAGTGTACTGCCACCGATGTGGTAATTTATGGGTACATGTTTTTCCCAAAGGAGATAACTATACATTTCTTGGCATTGAGCTTGAGCCCATGTCTCTGGCACCAAGCGTCTGTTTCTGTAAGGCCCTTTTGTAGAGCATCCACATCATTTGGGGATTCAATAATGGCTCCCAGTTTGCAGTCATCTGTGAACTTTGTTAGCCAGAGTCCATTAGTGTTGGCCTGTACTTCAGAGAAGTAGATGCCAAACAAGAGAGGTCCCAGGACTGAACCCTGAGGTACTCCACTTGTCACTTGTCTGGAGCTGGATTTGGAGTAAGCTACTTTTACAGTGTGGGTTCTTTCCGTAAGCCAGTTGGCAACCCATCGAGAGGCGTAGGGATTAATGCCCAGCTAAGTAAGTTTATCTATGATTCCAGAGTGGGGGGTGGTGTCAAAGACCTTTGTGAAGTCCAGATAGGCTGTGTGGACTGCCTTACCCTCATCCACAGCTCTGGAGACTGATTCGAAGAAGTCAATCAGGTTCAGGAGATAAGATCAGCCCTTCATGAACCCAAACTGGGTGGGGTCCAGTGTTTTAAGGTTGCCAATGTCTTTGTTTATAAGTTGCATGATAATACATTCCATGGATTTGCAGATCAGGCTCGTCAGACTGATGGGGCGGTAGTTCCCGGGATCCAAGGTGGATCCCCCCTTGTGGAGTGGGATAACTGTAGCTGTGCGCCATTCAGTGGGCACAAAGCCTGAGGTGAGGGTATGATTAAACATGACACTTAGGCGAGGTGCCAGTTCATTTTGTAGTTCATGTAGTACACAGCCCGGGATGTCATCTGGTCCCATGGATGCTATATTCTTAGCTTTGGAGAGTGGATTTTTTACCTGTGTGGCCGTTATTACTGGAATTTGGCAATCTTCCAGTATTGATATGGGCCATTTAGGGGATGAGAGGGGGGTGAAGTTGGCACTGAATTGATCTGCCAGGATATTGGCAATATCCTTGGGAACAGTATAGGTAATGTCATTCTGTTGTAGCTCAGAGCAGATCTGAGCATTGCCATTTATATTCTTGACATAGTTATAGAATGCCTTGTGGTTGCCTTTGGAATCTTTGGCAATTTTATTTTCGTAACTTGCTTTGGAGGATTTTATGAGGGATCTCAGCTTCTTACTGAGGTTGGTAAGGGAGTTTTTTGCATCCTAGGAAGATGAACAGTTTGGATTCAGATCAGGATGCAGCACAATTGACCTGATTTTTGCAGTGAAACAGATAGGTTAGAAGAAGATAGAGATGAGGAAAGAGTCCAACTAAGTATTCCTAGACTTGGAGAAAGCATATGACAAGGTCCCAAGAAAGCTGATCTGGGCAATCCTGTGGTGGTTTGAAGTCCCAGAAACATTGCTGTTCATACTAGTGATGGACTACATTAGCAAACAGGTCAGAGAGGACAGATCAAAAAAGTTGCTGTATGTAGATGATGTGGCATTATAGGCAGACTCTGAGCAAGAACTTTAACAAATGATAGGGGGATAGAATGCAAAACTGAAGGTACATGGGATGAAACTAAGTACAGATAAGACAGTAGTAATGGCAGCACACTGGGAAAAGTAGAAGAGACTGAGAATTGAGATAGAAGGGAAAAAGTGAACCAGGTTAACAGCTTCAGGTGTTTGGGAGGGATGGATGAGGAGAAAGAAATCTGAATGTGGGGTCAAAGCTAGAATCAGAGGGGCTGCAGCCAACTGGCACAGAGTGTCAGGTGTAGTATATGAGAGATGAATGCCAAACAAGCTGAAAAGTAAAGTGTACAAAACAGTGATGTGACCAGTAGTACTCTATGGTACAGAAACCTGGGCAGTAAAGGCAGAGCGATAGAGGAACCCAGAGGTGATGGAGACATAATGTCTGAGATGGGTGGTTGGATGCACACTGTGGGACAGACAAAGAAGTGAGGACATAAGAGCAGAAGCCAAAGTACCTTCAATTGTAGAAAAGGTCAAGGAAAACAGATTGCAGTGGTTTGGGCACATGTGCAGAAAAGCAGAAGGCAATCTGGTGAAGAAGATTTGGGACAGGCAGGAAGAAAGCAAGAGGAAATGAGGACATCCAGCCAAGAGGTGGATGGATTGTGTGAGAGAAGGCCTCTGACAGTCAGGTATGAGTATCTAATAAGGCAGGAGAGTGGGATGGAATATATAGAGAGGTGATGACAGTTGACACGATACCCTGACCCCATCTAGAAAAATGGGAAAAAGGGGGTTGATGATGACAATGATGAATTTTTGATGTTTTAAATCCCTACAAAGTTGGTTCAATATTGTGCTATGAAACACTTCCCTTACATGCTTCTCTAACATGTCTCTAGAGGTCACATAACTGTAGCTTGTGTAAGGCACTTGCTGATCTTCTGTGTCAGAACACTGTTCAACATTTTTCTCTCAGCCTTCCATTTGTTGCAAGTCATGTTTTACCTAAAGGGTACAAGTTTCTCTTTTTTAAGGTTGAGCCAGGAGCATTGTCTGGTTGAATTCCCCAGCGTCATGCAGTAGACAAGTGGAGACTGACAAATCAAAGAGAGCACTACATATTAAAATTTATTAGCAACTCATAGCCTTAGACCTTGTAATAAATTAAATTATATCATATGGGAAGCATCCCAGCAAATTGCTTCTCAAAAGTTTTGTTCCCAGACAGCTGACCATCGGCTGCCAACAGCTCCTCTCACTGGGTCTAACAGAACAACTTTAGTCCCCCCACCCAGCTCAACCCAAACCATCCCACATTTAGGGTTGGTGAGCAGATTGAGGACATCAGACAATCCTACTGCTGCTAAGCAGTGTGCCCTAACTCCTACCACCCCACAGCAACCTTGCAAGCTATGAAAATGTTGCCTTTGGGAGGTGCATGTGTGATTCTGTGCATGTACAACCTCCACCCAGGTGGTATATTGTTTGCAACATGGAGCCCGCAGGGCTATTAATCCCACTGCAGTGAAGCTAGACCCCCCAGATGGGTGAGCTGGTGGTGGCTGTCAACCCCATCCTCCCCATATGGCCTCTAAAGCTCCTGTGCTGCTAGTTGAACAGGGGTTATCTGGAGCACAGTAAGGTCTTTATCCCTGAGCACCATGGGACTGCCATATGCTTTTCTCCTAAGAATATTTGGAGTCATTTTGTTGATATGGCATCTTGTGCTGCAAGTTGAACAGGGGTTATCTGGAGCACAGTAAGGTCTTTATCCCTGTGCACCATGGGTCTGCCATATGCTTTTTTCCTAAGAATATTTGGAGTCATTTTGGTGATATGACATCTTGTGCTGCTAGTTGAACACGGGTTATCTGGAGCACAGTAAGGTCTTTATCCCTGTGCACCATGGGTCTGTTCTCCTAAGAATATTTGGAGTTATTTTGCTGATATGGCATCTTGTGCTGCTAGTTGAACAGGGGTTATCTGGAGCACAGTAAAGTCTTTATCCCTGAGCACCATAGGTCTGCCATATGCTTTTCTCCTAAGAATATTTGGAGTCATTTTGTTGATACAGCATTTTTGGGATAAGGAGCACAACTACTACATAATTGTCTATATTAATGAGAGAAATGTCTCAGAAATGGTCAGTGGATCAAAGGCTAATTTTCTTTATACAAACCCTGTGATACAGGACTCCATTTGTCAGGATTTGTACTTGGAGCTCATATAACTGTTGTATCACTCAAAACATAACTCTCAACCTTTTACCTCAAGAATTATGGGAAAAAGCAAAAAAATATTTGGGAAAAAGTCCTCATCTTTGGGATACTTTTTAAAATATCAGTATTATTAACTTCTCAAAAATGTCCAGTTGTAGGAGGGATGACAGCTGAGAGGTGTGCCTCAATAAATTGTGAAGACTAGTGATTGTGCATCAGTTAGTGTCACTAAAAGACACTGTGTATACTTCCTGCTAGAGTACCATTGTTGATTTTCATGCCTTGGAACCATCAGCAGACAATACAGCAGATGAGAGTGTGATAGGCATGGATTATGTCATGGAAGCATTCTTAGCAGCAGCAGGATTTAGTTATTCTGGAACCTTCATTTTACACACTTGATAATGGAAGCTGCAACAAGAAACTAAAATACTATATTTGTATTCACATTTCCCCTATATTGTGAATTGAATTATACAAAATATGACTGAAAATAAAATGAAAGAATCTTAAACCCTGTAAAAGTGTTTGAAACAGGATACCCTCTTTTCCCAAGAAAATAGCAGAATTTTACAAAACAAGAGTTATCTTTGGAGCATACCTTTAACCTCCACTATTATAATCACACATGGCATACATGAATATTTAACTAGAATGCTGACACCACTTTATCTAATATGATTTAGGTTATAAATAGAGCAGAATTTTCTGCTTGCTTTTTATTTTTATAGGGTGAATGAAGTTCATAAATATTTGCAGTCAAAATGTTCTCTAAATGCTCACCTGCTTCTGCTCAGTGTTTATATTTGAGCCAGACTGAGATAATCTTTTTATTATTAAAGACTGGAAAACATATTCAGCAGTGCAGGCAACTGGCTGAGGTTATTACAGAATGAACAAATGCCTAATATAATGCAGAACTAAACAGTGGGACATAATTAAAGCTAAAGTTTACAAATCCCCTGATATGCCAGGTGGTAATGTAGTCTGATGGTATGATAGCTTAGATTAAAGGTTTAAGCAGCATTTGGGTAATCAGTACACACTGGCACAAGTTATTATCTATGCCAGAACAGCCAAAATCTTATCTGGATATCTATGAAATGTGCACAAAAATCATAGCTGTACTATTTAGTTCACAATGCTGTATGCAGAGGTGATGTAAATGTCTGTTTTAACATAGTATGGTACTAACCATCTCTTCATGCTGGGTTAACTACTGAGAATAAAAAGGGACATGTTTTGTAATCCTTTGTTGTTTATAAAGGAATAAATGGTAAACTAAAATTGCATGGAATGCTGGCAACCATTGTTTAAATTTAAGTTCCTTAATATTATAATACAAGCCCCAACTGAGGCATTAAACAGAAATTATAGCTTGGAGAAGGATCATTGCACAAACATTCCATGCAAATGGCATCCTGGAAAATAATCTACTGAAAGTATTAAACATATTTGTTTAATAGCTTCAATGTGAAACCACTGGGAACAGCAGGCCCTGATGCTACAGGTTAAAATGTATTACAGGAAATGAAAATACAGAAACTATATGCAGCTGAAATAACACATGAGAAAAATAACATACTTTCCAAGGGCAATTTCAGGAAAAGGCCCAGAGGAATGAGCAGTTTAGAGTGAAGCTATGTGACTTTCATGCTGATCCCATGATGTAGGGAACTAGGCAAGTTGCAATATAATGAAAAGACCAAAGGATGGATTCATGATCAGCTACCTAAGTGCAGCTATCGTGTAAGTGGGTCTGCATGCACACGGTAGTGCTCTATTTGGTGTTTGTGTAGTGCCTCAAAACAAGGGGAAATGGTAAAATATGCTAATGAAAGCATACATAGCTGATGTATATGCTAATTAGGAATCCAAACACAAAAAACAAACTAGAAAAAGAACTGAGACAAATGAACACGCCCTCACTGCACCACTTCTATTAAAACAATCCAAATGGTATCGGCATCCACCTTCAATGAACCAAGCAAAACATAAAAGTTTTAAAAGGTAAAGCCTTCAGTTTTAATTTCTGCTTTTCGTCCTGCTCCTAGCAGGACTTCTTCAGACAAACAACAAGAATCAACAAACTTCCACTTTTTAAAATAAAATCACGTTTCAATTACTGTTGAAATCACATTTCAATTAAAATGCTTAGTTCCCTGTAATGGGATTTAAAAAGGCCAACCCCCCAAGAATAAAAGACACAGCACATTTTGTACTTTCAATAGTATTTGACTTTGTAAACAAGTAAAACATGAAAGTAAAATATATATAATGTATATGCTAATTAACCAATCCAACATGTCAGATACTCAGTAACCTATAAAGCAATCATGTACACTTAGTGTAGCTATTTGCCCTAAAATCCAAAAACTCTTTTGATTACAGCAGTGGTTATACTTAGAAAAAAAATGTTACGGGTTGTTTGCTGCCATCATTAACTTATAAATGTAACAGGCTTTAAACTGAGGTGCTACTGCTGCTGTTTCTGCCAGACCTCTGCCAAAAAGAAGAAGAAAGGAGTTTATACCTTGTTTAAATTATTATGGACTGCAGGATACAGAAATTGTGGAACAATGCCAGGTAGGCAGGGAAACAGTACAGGAAATATGCAACCTCTTTTACCCTCCCCTGAGGCTCAAGGTAAGTGTGAAACCTGTTTGAAGAAATAAAAAAAAAAAAAAGAGTATGATAACCGCTGAGTCCTATATGCAATTATTCATATGTCCCTAAGGTGAAACGTCTCTCATGTGTACAGTAATAGTGTACGACTTATGTCTCCAATATCCAGCTATGGACTTTGCATAATAATGTGCATCAAACATTTCATTTGCTCACATATATATGCAACCTTAAGTAAATGAAAAATGTGCAAAGGGCAAGGCACAGTAATCGTCACTAGCACAAGGTGGTGGCGGCAGATATATGAGGACAAGCCTTACACCAAAGAAGTAAGTGCAAATTATTGAATTGTATTGCATACTTGGAAGTTCTGCAATATTCACACTAGTGTTGCCCTCCATGTCAGAACCAACATCAATGATTCTGTGTGAACCCTCTGATGAGATGTTGTGGATCTCTAACAGTGGACGGGAACTCCTAAGGTTTACTCACTGGTGGTTTTTAAACAAGACCCCCACCCCAACAGAGCTATATGTTACCAGCTGATTTCACATGTCCTCTATAGCATGTACATTATTATGTCACTGGCCCTATGTCAGATTTTCTCGTATGTATGGTCATGACCTCCTGCCCCATTTACATAGTTGACCATCTGCCCCCAGATAAGGTCATGGGAGTACTTGTTACCACTGCCTCTTTCTAAGAGGCAGGAGCCACGTTAGAACAATTCCCATTGAATGAAATCCTGATGATATGTAACATAAATGCTACTTGTGATGTTGCAAGCAGATGTGAAACGGATGACTTTGTTATGATAATGCTATAACAGTTCTGTCCCTTGCTACATATATGCAGTACATCTTACTTTGCAATACAAGCTTTTTAAAATATTTTCTTTTTTAATGCCTTTTGCATTTGTGCCCTGTTTGACAGTGTGCAAACACGGTTCACTGTCTAAAGAAAAAAAAATGAAAAAATGTCATTTGGGCTGCCTAAAGTAGCACAAGCTTGCCTAGTAGTTAGCAGACTGGAGAGTACTCAGTGAGGAAAATGCATCTGTCTGTTAACTTTATCTGTGGCACAAGATGTACGTGAATTAAGCTTGGAGAAATAAAATAGGTGATGCTGGGTTTGAATCCAGTTAACCTATAATCTTAACGGGGGGGTTGAATACACATTTTGTTAGATCACTGTGTTGTTTAAGATTCAACTATTCTCAGTATTGATAAGATGTGAGCTGTTATTTGCCATGTTCACATTATTTGGCATTATCTAAAGTCCTGATAATATGTGCAGGGAATTGACGTTCTGCTGTGGCAAGGATAAATGTATTGCTGTAATGCATTTCTTGCTCTAGTCATTGCTAGGTATACCCTATGAGTGATTTTATTTTCATTTATTTTTTCCTATTTTTTAATGCATTTTGCATTTGCACTCCACTCAGCAGTGAGCAAACATGGTTCACTGCCTAAGGAAAAAAGTGAAAATGTTAATTTGGGCTGTCTTCTGTATTGCAAACTAGCCTGGCACCAGTGTGCAGCAGTCAGCACTCAGGAGAGTACTCACTGAAGAAGATCCAGGTAACTTTTTCTGTGGCACAAAGTGTAAGTGAAGTGAGTTTAAAGAAAGAAGGCAGCTGATGCATAGTTTAAATCAAGTTCACATATTCATTTACAGAGGGGGTCAGAATGCCTTTGTCACAACATTTTCATTAGAAATGTAACAATATATGCATAGGATCATTATAACTATGTTTATTGAAACAAATGTATCATTAATGCTTGCTACAGAATCCCAATATAATCTGTGTAAATTATGTTAAACATGACAATGATAACATTTAATTTAGAATACACATGCATAGACATGATGTACACAATATTTTTTGGTATAATTATGAGTTATCACATATCATAACTATGTATTTATGATGTCTTCTGAAGTATCTATTTAATGTAAACCACCATGTGTTACACAGGTTATGCAACTGCATGCACATAAAATGCATTTATAAAGACAAATACTGCCTTTTACATAGAAATGCAGTCCCATCACTAAGTAAAGTCAAAGACATACAGGTGTCGCTGAAGTACATCTCCACTCATTATTATATTACTATACCTCAATTACCATATTAATAAGTAAGTTCTGTGGCAATGACAGTTAAAAAGCAAAGCTGCACATTTCATCATTTTGTTTTCTCATGGGTTCGAATCCCAGATGGTACTACTTAATCTTTCCCATCTGCAACTCTCAACAGGGCAATATGTCACAAGTCATACTATTTTTCCTTCAAGCAACTATGATTATAACAAACACACATAAATCTTGTCATTGTTTAACACTGGAACATGTGTCAATAGTCTGAGCACCACACGTGGTCAAATCTCACTGCCATATTTAATACTGTCTGTGCATTTTGTTGTAATCAGTCAGTGCCAACGTGTCTGCCAAGCCGTTGCTGTGCTTCCAATTAAACAAATGCAGTGACATGGCTGTGCATCTTTGCACACAAGCTGTTACATGTGAAATTTGATTTGGGCACCAATTCAAACACATATTTCTAGTCTGACTGCTACAGACATGACTAGTGATGGTGGTGATGGTGTTTCATTTAGAGCACAAAGGTGGGGTGTTGAGAGTCTATGATTTTTTTGGCACTCCTTCTATAACATTACAGATGGAAGCTGCTGCAGGTGGATTATACTGGGTATCAGTGTAAGGCTGAGGCTTGAAATAGTTTGGCCAAGGCTGTCTCCAGTGCAAGTGACATCCCATACACTGGGGAACAGTGTCATCAACCCTATAGTGACATGAAGAAGCACAAGCACAACTTCTTTTAGCTGATAGGAGGATGAGGTTAAGACTGTAAACACTCCTCAGTTGTATAAATATATTGACCCATCACCTGTCTATGATATGACATTAATTAGCCAGCAAAAGCAGTTATTCATTATATATATATATATATATATATATATATATATATATATATATATATATATATATACAGAGAGAGAGAGACACACATTTCTATTCTTTACTCTTCTGTATAGCTTCAGCAGAGTTAGCAGGAAACAATAAGGCACATCAGGCGAGACTAACTTACCTCAAAGAGGCACGGGCTAAGTATGCATCATGTGTGAATGCAAGGCAGGGAAGTATTTTCAGTCCATCACTGTATATCATGTTGAGCAGACATACCTTAACCAAAACACTGACAGTTCAAAAGAATGGAAACTCATTTGACTGAAACTCATAACACTGACACACTAAAGTAAAAGGTATATGCCCTCTTCCCCACTGTTGTGCGATCCTGGAGTTAGTATATATAGTTTGGGGGGCACAGCCCCCCCACATTGGGGGTGGGGGGGGGGCGAAGCTCCCCACATAGTTTAGGTAAATATTGTTTTCTGCAAAGAGTTATTCATTGCAATTATAAATATCCATGTGTATGGTTTAAAATGTATAAAGTATGTGGGGGCCTTCAACCCCCACACCCCTCAACTATATATACACTAACTCCAGGATCACACTACAGTGGGGAAAAGGGCATATACCTTTTAATCTAATGTGTCAGTGTTATGAGTTTCAGTCAAATGAGTTTTCAGTCTTTTGAACTGTCAGTGTTTTGGTCTCAGTCAAATGAATTTCAATCAAATGAAATTTAGGTCATATGAAGTAGACCCATATATACATATATATATATATATATATATATATATATATATATATATATATATATATATATATGTATGTATGTGGGGGTCCCCTTCACATGGTCGACATTTCAGAATGCCAAAAATCATATGGCTTAGAGCATATGATCAACATTCAAAATGTCGACCATGCGGAACTGGCATCTCCATACAGTGCGGAATGGAAGGATTTCCATCTTCCACACTGTAATGTGAGCTTGGAGTTGGTATATTTATGTTCTGGGGGTGTAGGGGGGGCATAGCCCCCCTTCTAGCAGCGTGAAGGTACGTTTCTGTTGTGTTTTTTTTTTTTTATTCCATGGTCGACATTTCGAATGTCGATCATATGGTCTCGGCTATATGGTCTTCAACATTCTGAAATGTCGACCATGTGCAGTAGATCTATATATATATATATATATATATATATATATTTAGATATTTAGTACATTCATGCTGAAAACAAAATGACCATCAGCACAGGGAGGTAGACTGACCACTGGAGTTTGGACCACCATACCTCCACAGGGGAATGCAGTAGCACCACCCCAGGCAGCACAGACACCCAACACATCTGGGTTGCAAACTGGAAGCTTTTCCTCAACAACTCATAATAACTTATAGACACAAGGTGCAGGGTTTGACTCTCACAGGGGATAATTATCTAGGCTTAAAATGGTCCACAACGGCAGTTAGCTTAGTACCAGTCTATGAACCTAAGTGCTAAACCAAGCCATATTTATCAGCACTTACCTGCTCCACCTGCATCAGGTATCTCTGCTCCAGCTCCTGGTGCAATGGTACCCTCTGGGAGCAGTAGTAGTAGTTGAGGTAGCAATTTTGTCATCTGACAGGAGCTGGCAGGGCTGGTAGTGGTCATTATGGAGAGGGGCGAGGCCTCTGTGCCCAAATCAGCAGGGTTGAAAAGTTCCTTCATTCTATTGCCAAAATGATGCCATGTCTGACACTGACTCAGGTAACTGACACAGGTGACAGGGGTCCCCTACCTGTCCCAAATCATGGTGTCACCCAACCCTTTGTGTCCATCACCATCACTGTCTGTCTTGTATGTCTGCACCTCCTACCTAACCTACCCTATCTACCCAATCATCTCTTTCCTAATCACCTCCCCATCGAGTTCCCGAAAACCTGAACATCAAAAAAAAAAAAATCTACTTTTTTACATTTTTGTTGGGGGCAAGCTGCCCTGCATCCACACCCCCTGCAAATTATATATACCAACTCTGAGATTCAAATAGAGAGAGGAAAAGGGTAAATTTCCTGAGCTGCACTGTACCGCAATCTGCATTCAAAAGCTTCAGGTTTTCAAAAACTCGATCATATGGTCTCAACCATATGAATTTCGAGTTTCTGAAAACTGCCACTTTATAGGGACCCCAACATAATTACTATAATGTTACTGAGAATAGTTTTGACCATTCAGATATTGATTTTTGTGGAAATATATAAACATTTTCCTGTCAGTTTTACTCAGAGACTAAACTATTGAATGAAGATTTATTTATTATTTGTTTACCAGAAAAGGTCAACTGGTACAGAGCCCATTTTCAGCAGAAACCCAGGTAGAAATGCTTCAGATGCACATCTTTGGAATAGGAGTGGAAAGTTGAGCAGCGAGAGGAAAAGTACAGAGGACATGCAGACACTGCACAGAAGGCACCCCATCTGAGAATCAAATCAGAGAACCTCTTATTGGGAGGTGACAACTCTAACCATTGCACCACTATAGCACTGACTCATTCTAAACACTCCCATACTGACAATTCTCTGAAGAAGGCTACAGAACTAGTGACTTCTACTCTCCAAGAAGTATCCTTAAAAATGGATGGTTTCCAGGTGAATTAGAAAATCTCAGACAGAACTGTCTTAAACAAAATGATGTTTTTAAAAAACTATTAACAACAACAGCAGACCAAAATATCTGATGTGGAGTATTCCCTGAATGACATAGATGGGAGGTTAAAGGAAGAAGAATCTCAAATGAATTTTCTACTAAAACAAAATATGTGGCTTCTAAACAAAATAGATGGCATAGAAAACAGAGAAAGGAGATGTAACAAAAGGAATTTTGTTCTTCCAGAAAAACGAAAGATGATGATTTAATTTAATTTTTTAAATACTTGGATACCTGAAATATTAAATCTACATGAGGGCCTTTCCTATGGAATTGAAAAAGCCCACAGAGCCGTAGGTAGACCTATTCCTACCTCCTTCTGCTCCACTGAGATCTATAGTCATAAATTTTTATCATATATTGATAAAGAACTAGTACTTAAAACTGCATGGAAGAAAGCCCACTTCAAAATATAAACAGAATTCAATCAGATTTGACAATGACTAGTCATATGTTTTTTCCTATACATGGGTAGTTTTTTTCTTTATATATTTGCCCTTATAGCTTTTTAATAACAATGTTTTTTTTTCTAGATTGTAGGGGTAAACTGTTTGCTTGGTATGCTTGAGTGACTTGCTATTTTCATTAGATGTAAGTCTGTTGTTGAGGTGAGTTTCTGGTTTCCTGATGTCTTTATTCATATAGTGGTGGTCTGTTTGATATACTTCTTAATCTTAATATATTTACTTGTAAGCATTTTGTTTCTTGAGTGTTGTTCATGTGGATTCTTTCTACTTGTGAGATTTGGCTCCAATTTGGTGTTCATTCAGTGTTGTTTTTGTGTGTTTGAGACTGTAGAGGAGATGTTTGCTTGACAGACCTCTTTATTTGTATGTCTTGTGGGCTTGATTTTGATTTGGTGCTGTTGATTTGACTGTCAGTTTTTTTTTTTCTTTTCTCTTTGTCGTTGCATTCTTCCTCTCACACTTGCCACAATATGTGATTGCTTGTGTTTGGTCTCAGGAGTTGGGGTTGCTTAGCTGTCGATGGTTTCATGGGGCTTGTTTATTGTGCATACTCTGTGGGAAGCCTGTTCTTCTTCCATTGTGCTGTCTTCTTCCAATGGCTCACCCTGATGCTATATTGTGCTTGGCTTGTTTGGAAGGCTTGTTGGGGTTGGTAATTTTGAACCATTTTATTGCATTGCTTGTTCACACAGTTGTCTTTCACTGCTGTTTCCACCTGACTTCCTAGTTTTTCTTTTTCTTTGATGTTTGGCTGGGAAGGATTATGACACACGATTAGCTGATGCTGCCTTCTTCCGGTGTCCCACACTGATGCTCTGTTATGCTTAGCTTGTTTGAAAAGCTCATTTAATGTTGGTAATTTTGAAACAATTCATTTTACTACTTACATTTGTTCATGCAGATAGCTTTCATTACTGTATTGCCTTGACTTTCTAGTTTTTACTTTTTGTTTGATGTTTGGCTGGGAAGGGTTATCACGTAGTATCAGCTGATGCTGCCGTCTTCCAACAGCTCACACTGATGCGCTGTTATGCTTAGCTTGTTCTGAAAGGTCACGTAAGGTTGATGATCTTAACTACTTCATTTATTACTTGTATTTGTTCATGTAGATGTCTTTTGCTACTGTCTTAACCTTGACTTTCTAGTTGTTATTTACTTCATTTTTTTTTTATATTGACTGGGAAGGGTTATCATGCATGTTCACTTGATATATCTAAATGTGAATGAATGTACGGACTTGCGTTTTACTGGAAAGGCACATCAGTCCTTTTATAGTTGTTATTGTAATTAAACTTAATCAGCTCTTAATAATTGATTGACTCACTGATTCCCTTCTGAAACTGAGGTTGGTGTATCTCCTTGGTGAAGTACTTTGTTTTTTTTTTCTGAGTACATTTACCCCAATTTAATATCCCCGGCATCATACGTCTTGTGATCAACTTGTCTATATTTTATATAAGCTGTCCACATGTACTGCCACAGCTGGTTCACCTATAGGCAAGCAGTTTTGTTTACATTGTGTCCTCATGCTTTCCTGCACAGTTTTATATCTGCAAACACTGCTGCTGGCCACAAAATGGTACTTATAAATGTGTACGTGAAATGAGCAGCATGATGCATATTTAGTGAGCGCTGCTGCTCTTCATGCTGACGTGCTGTAATCATGTAGAGTTTGCATGAAGCCCAGACAATTATTAAGAATACCAAGCAAGTTTCTACCCTTGCGGGTCTGAATTTGAATAACTGCTTTTAAATTGACTAAATCATAAAGATAATATCATTTTTATACTTCTTTGTGACATTGTTCTTTCTTCATATCTGGAATTTATTTTCATTTACTGGGATACTGCATGAAGTGCATGAACAGCCAAAGTTAGCTTGTATCATAACGATCCTTACGCTAATGTAGGTAGCACTGACATTTACAATTCTTCTGAATGTACCTGACTTCTCAAGGTGCTATAAACAGATATGAATGAGGTTTTTTAGCACAAGCCATTCACTACGTAGCTCTGTTTCTTCTTCTTTTGCTCCATATCCTCTGTCACTGACATACGTTCATTTTCCCTCATCAGCCCCTTCATTAATCTCTCCCCTTCCTCCTAAGGGAGGACAGGAATTTATTCAAATCCTGTTGTGAAACCACAGTGGGTCCTCTTTCAATGGACATCATGACCTTGACAGTCTAGTATCCTTAAGGCTGCTATTCTGCCTTACAGAGGGATAAGAGCTGGGACTCACACATTATATATTCTGCCAGTGGTAGGGAGGTTTGAGTATGCAGAGTAGAGAGGAAATCCAGACTGGGAACAGCAAGTAAGATGGCAGGAGCAGTAGCACCCATGACACCATCTTTGTATTGCCCTAGATAACAAATGGTAGCCTACCTGTAGCCAAGGATGTATGCCTTGGCTTCTACTGGAGCATGCTGTAGCTTTAAGTAGAACTCATACATTCTCCCCATTGGGATGGGCGAGCTGACATGAAACGGTACTCATACTCTGCAACCTGTCTACTCCAGTGCCCAAGAGAATAACCAGACCTGGGTTATCTGGGTCAAAGTCTGGATTCCATCCTTCTGCGCCATGGAGCAATGCACTAATCAGATCTATTTCTGAATAAGTGCAAAATGTAGGTTTACTATCAAAATATTGAAGTAGAGTCGGTCAAATCTACATTGACGAAGTCCGGGGGTCAAATGGTGACAATGTCGAACTCCAACATTGTTGAAGTACAAACTCACCCCTATCTCGACCCATGTTAATTCTTGTTCTGAGTTCGAATTCAGGATATAATTCAACAATGTCGGAAGTTGGCATTGTGACATTTTGCAGACGTAAGTCGATGATATGATCATTTGACCAAGTCTGCTTCAACATTTTGATAGTAAACCCAAAATGTATATTAACACGTCTGGGGAGACAAGTTAGTCCCTCAGTAGACGTTTAGGCTACCTATACTTTATAAAGTCTGTCAGCTATTAATTCCAGCTGATGATTTCACAAGCTGTGATGAATCTATAAAATTTACATCTATTCAAATAAATGTTCTACCTCAACAGAGGATACAGTAAGGATTAATAAGAGGGCTAGGGAGAAAAAGTCTTACACTTGAACTGTTATGTGGACATGGGGGTGGAGAGGAAGCCTGTGCTCAAAAATCTTATGCTGACTGTACTGTGGTTACCATGTGACACAGATGAAACATAAATACCTTCTACAATAGACAGGACCTTACCACATGGCTGCAGGCTCTTGCCACATTCCTAATCCTCCAGCAAAGAAGGTCTTACTGCTAAGAGGGGAATCTATGCTTCCTCAAGAATGAGGACAAGGAAGCCACACCAATTTGTACCTATAGGTACATCTGACTCATGAATATTTGCTTTAAAAGCCAGAAGACTATTTTCTGCACTGTTTTTATTTGCTGAAACTAAGTATATTTTTTACGTGTGTTCACTCTGTAAGTGTGCTGTGCTGAGGATCCTTTTCAGCCATGGCCTAAACCAAAAAGCAAGTGTAAGTTAACTCATATATAGCTAAACAGTACTAATTCACACACAGAGACATAAAGCTATGTTCATATTGTCAAAATACAAAATTTAATAATATAATTTAGCATTTAAGTCAAAGGCTTTTAAGAAAATATGTAGCAGTTACATTTAAAAAGGGTTGTAGTTCTAATAATACCATATGAAGTATGTGGGAAAATAAGTGATTTCAGCAGTGAGTAGGTTGAATTATAAGTACTCTTAGAGAAGAAGCAGAACAAAATGGAAAGAATAATAAATAAAATATTTCCCACCCCTTGATGCTCTTTGCTTTATATTGGTATTACATCTATCTAGCTATCTATATATATATAGATTTAGATATATAGATATAGATATATAGATATATGTATATATAAATATATAGACATATAGATATGGTCTTGGGTCAATATATCAATATGGTTTCACTTCATAATCTCAAAATGCTGAAATACCGAATTTCAGCATTCTGAGACCATGAAGTTGAACCATTCACAATACCGAATCCCACAATCACGAACATACATACACCATACAGCACATAACACACACACACCATTTCACCCACAGCACACAAAGCAAACAACCATACACTACATATAAGCAGGGGGGCAAGCTCCCCTGCACCCCCATGTGAGGGGCTGCACCCCCACACCCCCTACTTATATATATATATATATATACCAACTCCGAGATCACACATAACATAAAAAAAAAATCAAAAAATCACACCACGGCATTCTCCACTTACTCACACACAAATACACATCACACATACACAAACACCAACAAATCCAACACTTACACTTATACTTATACCTCCCTACCCTTACCCACACAAACAATGTACAAAAACACACACATACACTCACTTACCTGCAGTTTCAGGTACCATAACACTGCGCGCAACGTACTGGAAATGCATAAGTGCAAATTCGAGATATTCACATTCGCTCTTATGCACTTTCAGCATTCTGAATTTTCAGCTTCATGATCTCAGAATGCTGAAATTCGGTATTTCAGCATTTTGAGATTATGACGTGAAACCATCGATATACAGTATAATGGATAATGGGGAAGCTAAAAAGTGAGAGTTAACCTGTATCCCTGAAGTAGCTGGATTTGTTTTCATTAATATGATGCAAACATAGACATTTATAAATAGTTTGAGAACATTGAATTTTCTGATATCTTTGAGCAGAGAGTCCTAACAAGATGGAGCACATTTGAAAAGGATCTTTCACAGGTTGCAAGGATGAAAGCAGGTCTGTACAACTTGGAGTGAGTTGGAGTTATATGTGGAGCAGTAAAAGAATTTGATGTTAAATTTGTTTAGAAATGGGAGACAGCATCGTTCATTGTATAGTTTGAATGTGAGTGTTCTACAGAAGAGTAGCTCTTGCACAGACAGTTAGCCATTGTTCATTATATACTGCGAATATGAGAGTGTTCTACAGAAGAGTAGCTCTTCCACAGACAGCCATCGTTCATTGTACAGTCTGAATATGAGAGTGTTCTACAGAAGAGTAGCTCATGCACAGACAGTTAGCCATCGTTCATTGTACAGTCTGAATGTGAGCGTGTTCTACAGAAGAGTAGCTCTTGCACAGACAGTTAGCCATCGTTCATTGTACAGTCTGAATGTGAGCGTGTTCTACAGAAGAGTAGCTCTTGCACAGACAGTTAGCCGTTGTTCATTATATACTGTGAATGTGAGAGTGTTCTACAGAAGAGTAGCTCTTCCACAGACAGCCATCGTTCATTGTATAGTCTGAATGTGAGCGTGTTCTACAGAAGAGTAGCTTCTGCACAGACTGTTAGCCAGTTACCTTTGCTTAGGGTAGAGCAATGGTGTTCTTTGTTGTTTGCAAGGTAAATACATCTAAGAATCTGATTTTTTGTAGATTTTAGTTGAGGTGTTCTGTGAAGAACAGGGAGCTATGATTGTCAATCCGTATTTTTATCTGGGAAGTAGAACATTTATGGCTACAGAATGTCTGCCTTCCTATGTTAGCAGATTCAAGCATTCCTATATGGCCTAGCACTTTGCATATTATGGCTTCGATATGATTGGGAAAGTGAAATGATGGTCAGAAGGAGGCACAGATACTATTTTGTTCCTTGACATAGAGATGTGGATTAGTTGCTGGGTTGGCAATATTGATGAATGTGTTAACATTTACGATAAGTTTCAAACTGAATTACTGAGCTAGTGAGCTTTTCTGAGTATTCACAGAAAGTTTGCTATTATGAATTCAATTCTAAATGACAAGAAAGTAGTCTTCAAGTTCCTTTTGTACTGTGAATACATTTTTATTAGTTCTTGTGATAATGATGTCATCCCAAGGAAGATAAATTATGAAGTGGGACAAGAGGAGAGGACTGTGTACAAACCCTTGTGAACATCTTTGTTGGTAGTCCCTGAGGAAGAGGTGCTATTAGGTCCTAGATCTGACCAATGAGAAAATAGATGACTGTGTTAGTGGTATAACTGGGGCAGAACTAGACTAGATGTAACAAGATTTTTAGTGCCTTTCAGAATTTCTTAGAGTGGCCAGTGGTTTAGTTTTCTAGTCTTCTATAGAATGAAACTGTAGCATGTAGAGTTTTCAGCACAGGTTATCTTGTGAGTGCATATATGTATTGTACTTGTCGAAGTTGGAGAAGGCAAGCAGGGTCTGAAAAATGGTGGGCACTGGCCTACAGGCTTGTTTTTTGTCTTTCGGCTTTTTCCCGGTTAGGGGTCGTCACAGCGGAACTCCGGTCTGCTAATGATTGTCAGTAGATTTTCACGAACGCCAAGGTGCCAGCTCGATGTTCAACCTTCAACTAAGGCACACCCATTTATGCATGTCTTTCGAAGGCCCACCCAACCGTGGGGAGGACATGCAGACTCCACACAGAAGGAACTCGCCGCACTCCAGCCAAGAATCGAACGAGAGACCCTCTTGCGGTGAGGCAACACCGCTACTGCTGCACCACCTCGGATTGCTATTTTATAAAAATCACCCTCAAGAATGAAAAAAAAAAGGCAGCATACAGGTTCCGCATAGCTGGAAATAGAGCAGCCATTACTTAATCAATATTGAACTGACTCAAGGTCTTCTGTAGGTGTTACTTAAAACAGAAGAAGAATCCCCTAGGAGGTGTGGCAACAGTTAATTTATGAATCCATCTTGCTGCAAACAAATTCCACAAGTGATCCTACAGTCCAGTTAACAAGAAATGCTTCCAGTTCACATAAAAATTAGGCATGTTGTTGTTTTTGTGAAATCCTTTCAGTACCCAGGGACACCACCGAAAAACTTGGGGGGGGGGTGGTTAAGAGGTAAATATAAATTACTGTGTGTGTAAAATTGGTTTTAGTCCAGGAACAGGAAATAATGATCTTCACAGCAACACAACTGTCCAACATGATAACTAGAGAGCTGAATTAAAAGATACACCGATATTGCCTGGGCAGAAGATATAGCATGTAGGGAAAGGAAAAAGACCATTCCCACATACACCCCCAAAGGCAAACTAGCAGAAGCTATAGATAACAAGAGTGCAAAGTGACATTATTTAGTAGAGCATTCACTAGAATGGCATTAAAGTGATCAGCATAATGACACCCTTGTCCCCAGCCAAAGTGCTTGCAATTCAAACAAATTGCTGAGATGTTTTGCTGATGACATAGGGCAAGTTAGGTATAACAAATAGAATAAATGCATAAATCCTGTAAATGGCATTAATACAATATACTACCTGGTATGTAATAAAACTATACCAATGAAACAGTAATAATGTGGCTAAGTATTGTAAAAAAATAATCACAGCTAGACCTGCAAAATCAATAAACTGTATCAGCAAATGATAAGAAAATGCTATACCATGGCTTTAATATTCTGGCTGATGTCCTAAAAAAGTAAAAATACCAGAAGTCACGTGACCAACAGTCATCAAGTTAAGTAGGTTCAAAGCAATACTGAAGTGCAAAACCAATTACAAATAGCATTTGTAGAACAGACAATACTGTTACCTTTAACATCTAAGAGCAGAGTAGTAGAAAAGGCAAACGTTGCAATTATAGTGTAACAGAACATTGCAAGGATAGTGCTGAGTAAGCTTGCTGTCATGTTTGCAATCTAGTAGCAAATAGTAAAAGCATTACAAAAACCAGTGGAAATGATACTTTACATTAACAACCACAACTGCCCTTCCTTATTAGAGCAACAGGTGGTCATAATAGATGGGCAAACATTTTGACAATAGTAATATCCTAAGATCTAGTCAGTCATGTACATTGTGGTAAGGACTTGCAATGCACGATAGCAGATTGTTTACAATGACAACAGTAGGACTGCCAGCATCAAAAACATTTGCAGGAATAGTTGTTATACCTTAATTATGAAAATGTTGCTCACTGTGGAAAAGTAGAGGAGAAAAAAGTGAATGAAAATATGCAAGTAGCACAGCATCCTGTTCTTGGGGGAGTGGTTAACTGAGGTACGAGCCAATCATGAGTGAAAAAAGCAGGAGAATTACTTAAGAGTGGGGAGGTGGAGCAGGAAGAGAAGCATGTGAAAGGTCTGTCTTTTCGGCTTTTCCTGGTTAGGGGTTGCCACAGCAGAACTCCAGTCCGCTAATGATTGGCAGTCGATTTGTATGGTGCCAAGTCGCTAGCCCAACACCCAACCTTTAGCGAAGGCACGCCCATTCACGCATGTCTTTCAGAGGCCACTCAACCGCAGGGAGGACATGCAGACTCCACACAGGAGGCACTCCAGCTGAGAATCGAACAGGAGAACCTCTTGCTGTGAGGTAATAACACTACCGCTGTACCACCGTGGATATAACTAAAGAGAACGAGACACATTGCTAAGAACATTTAGAGTTAAGCTGAACAACAGAAATTTCAAAGAATCTGCCTTTTCAGGGAAAATGGGTGCATCGCAGGCTTTCAGAGACAGCACATTTTAAAATGGAATTTCATAGACATAATACTAGGATAATTGAGGCCTTCAAACTGTCTTGCCCCAAGGAGGCACTTATATGCTTTCCTGGGAGAAGTGCTGAGACTTTTGGTAGATAAGAGTATATTTCATTATTCTACATGAATCCCTATAAGAAGGATTTTCGGGAGGGGAAGTACTAGAAGAGAATTTATAAACCTTCCAGCTTATGATAAGAAATATCACAAACTCCTCAGTTTCGGTATAAATCTGTCAACTATGACAGGAGGACAGAACATTGTCTTTGTGGTATAACCTCCTTGAATTCTTCTCTTCACTTCATCAAAGAGTACATGAACAAGGTGAATGAAACAAGTTCTACCTAATTTACTCCATCTCCATGAGGTAGAATTTATTCATAGCATCAGTGGACTAATTTCACACTACCAGTCATATGGTCCTAATCCTTCCCTTTCTTACTTTATGAGTTCTTTTCCTCTACATTGCTCTTTCATCATCCTCTATACCCACATAATAGCCCCCCACTGCTCATCTCTTCCAGCCTATACGTACCTTGTTTTTTTAGCCTTGCATCATAGCTCATTTGTTTTATCTCTTTTACCATCCTAGTTATTTTTCCTTACAGCCTTCAGACATGCACATATTTTTCTAGGTGTGGCCTCAATAGGGCCTGGAGGAGTGATTTGTATCAGCCTGCCATTATTTAAGTCTGCTCCTCTTGTCATGAAACCCAACATCTTGGCAGTTCGTTTTTTTCTATAAATAGTACCCTAGGACAATCTTCTGCCCTATATCTACATGTTTATTCCCCTACAAATCTATCTGTCTATCTATGGATCTATGTTAGAATGTTGAATGCCCATAACATCAACGTTCATAACATCAATCCCAAAACACTGAAACGGCACAATATTAAACACATTAACAGTATAACATTTTGTTGGGGTAGAAGTGCAACTGCACTCACCACACTCCTTGCTGATATGTATATATATATATATATATATATATATATATATATATATATATATATATATATATATGTGGATCCATGTTAGATCCCCAAAAACCCACATTACTGATGACTGGATCACCGAGACGAGATCACCGACACAACACATCCCCGACAAAGGTAAGTATATGTATTACAGAACTGAATCTATTCCCGTTTCCATAATACAGTTAAAAAATAAACAAAAATGTGTATAGCAGGGGGGCAAGCCACCTTGCACCCTCCATGTGGGGGGCTGTGTCCCCCACACCCCCCTACTTAAATATACCAACTCCGAGATAGCATCACATTGCAGAAATGGGAATACATCCCATTCTGCGCTACTCACCATTGTTGGGGATGCGTTGGGTCGGCGATCTCGTCTCAGTGATCTGGTCATCAGTAATGTGGGTTTTCGTGGATCTGACATGGGCCTATATATATATATATATATATATATATATATATATATATATATATGTATATGTAGATATATACTGACTCAAAGATCGCACTACAGCTGAGAATGGGCAAAACCTCATTCCCAGCTGTACCACAA